>NW_020451040.1:119671-165630 GCF_003343035.1 Apteryx rowi | reverse complement strand
GCCGGGGCTCAGCAGCGCTCGCCGGGCCGGAGGGGAGCTCGGGCTCTCATCGCCGCGCTGGGGCTTTCCCCCGGCGCCGGCTCCCGCCCTCCGCCCTTGCTCTCTGCGCTCACAGTAGCAAGGTTGTCTCTCGACTACTCCCTGCCTTAAACTCACCAAACCAGATTTTTACTCCCAACACCTTCCCGTAAATCTGATCTGAAATTTTACCCTGCTTGCTGAGCCCTTGCTGGCCGAGGGCCAGTACAGCATTCCTGTTGTTTTAGGAGGGCAGATAAAAAAAAAGAGAAAAGGGAAAGAGAGAGAAGCCTGTGCGATGCAAGGCTGGAAGAAGGCAAACTTTTACACCGGCTTTACTACAAATTCTGGGGGAGGGAGCGATTCCCTTTTATCTTTAAAGAGCTAAAAAAGTGATTTCCAGTGTCGGTCAAGAAAAAATATCCTCCTCACTCATCTACATCCTTCAGGTGGATGGAGATTTGAAAAGAAAATAACCCGATTGTACTCACCTGAAGGATAGCATCGCTGGGGTTAGCATAGCAAGGAGAGAAGCCTACAAGCTTGTCTGATCCAGTTACCCCAAAGCAGTGGCAGTGCTTGTTAAAGAAGTACCACATTTTATCCTTTTCTGACCTAAAGTTACATCTGGTGTCTAGAAAAGGAACAAAAGAGAAACTAGTTTATAAAAAAAACGGCCAAGCCTTCTTGTAACCTCCATGTGATCTTTCTGACCGTTGTCTGTAATGCTTAAAGCAACAAGAGGCAAGCCTGTAAACTTTCTTGCCCCCTTTTACCTGCGCCCCCTTTTACCTGCCTGTGCCTGGCTACGGGCTTGGAAGTATCGAAACAAAGCACAGGACATGTTTATAGTAAATGAAACCAACCAACAGCAATCTAATTCAGACCTGTGACTAAACAAACTGTAACAGGAAGCACACCCCATCAGAATTTTTTTTAAAGTAGTAATTCCTGCTTGCATTGTCATGCAACAACAACAACAAAAAGGTTTCAGCTTCTCTCTTCAGTGACTTTTGGTCAAATGCAGGTCATTTTTTTGTTGGAAAGCTTAATGCAGGCAATGTTTAATCATGTATATGCAAATACTTAACAGAATAATATTTACATTCAGTAGTGATCTAAAGATCTTTTTCATCGGTTTGTTTGCTTGAGGAGGATGTTTCTGCAACTGCTTTTTTTTCTGAAATTAACTTCTGTAATTTATGACTGGACATAGTATCTTAATCTACCATATTTGGACATAGCAAACACCCACAAACAGTAGATTAGCAATCCTGAAAGTTAAATCTTTAAAGAATAGATAATATTTCAGGTTAAAGCTATTGATATAAATTAATTCTTCAGTGATTTTTAAAAGAAATATTCAGAGTTGAGTGTACACTGCTTTATTACTGTTACACAATTACGTTTTTGAAGGCAGTTTGTCCCTCTAAATATGCATTTATCTAATTGTATTCAATTTTCTGGTAGAGAAGAACCATATATTTCTTACCTAAGCAAATCTCACAACTCCCAAAGAAAGTCTACCTTCAGGGAGAAACTGAAGAATCAAACTCCTATTGGTATAACAAAATCAAATAGCCAAATATGGCACTGTTCAAGTTAGCACTGTATTCTCGCCAAACTGTCATAATTCAAAAGTTGATAAAGGGATATAATTCCAGTTTTAGCAGATGTCTAAAGCATAAGTCTTTCAGAACTTAGCAGTATTAATGAGCAAATAATTGGGGGGGAAATTGTAATCAAATATTTGAATTGAAATGTGAATTCAACAGTAGCTGCAAGTATTTTATGCATTTAAATTCTTTAAGAAAAAATAGTCTGGCAAAGCAAACGTTGAGGTATAGTATAGTGTAGTGGTATAAGAATCTCTTAAGTATGCTAGCATTACCTTCCTTAAAACATGCCCCATTTGTCCTGAAGCAAGAGTTTTAGATAGTGTCTTCATCTGAAAAGTTTGCCAATCTACTCCTCAGGAAAACTGTCTCATGTAGAGACAGGTTATGCTCCATTTGCTCCATTTAGAGGAGCAAAATTGGCATTATTGGCAGAAGTACTTCTTTGCCAACATGTATAGATGCTTCATCTAAATGTCAGCCTTTGTCTGTACTACAATAAATAGTATAGAAAAAGGAATGGAAATACGAATGTACTGTCCTGTGTATGCAGGAAGTGACTATACTGCCAAGAGCTGTGCTGGCAGCAGCGCAGCAAAGCCAACCTTTGTAAGGCATGCCACTGAAAGTGTAGCTCTGCCTGTTTTACCGAGTCTTCATTAGTGTGTATTGCTTGTGGACCTCACCTCCGTTTGACAAACCTATGCCTGAAGAAGGCTAGGGGAGGCCCAGCCAAAACAAAAAACTCAACTCCTTCCTCCTGTTGTAACAGCTGTACCAGTTACTATTTATATTGTAGCTCTCCTGTGACTGGTTATGGATGTGATCAGTCTGCTCAGAATTTGATATCATCTCTGAAAGCTAATTCACGTCTTTCTTTTCAGCAGAGGGATCAGACAGGTTTGCTTTGAAGATACCGAAGATAGGAAAGAGTTTGACATCTACCTTGGTGTGGTTCAGCTCCGGGTAAGGAATGCTGCAGAACGTGAGGAGTCCAGTTCGAGCCAATGCAAGGCAATAGGTCCTCTGACAAGTAAAACATCTAACCCAACACGCTATGTTTCTGTGTGACAGGCACTTCTCCTTGACGCACGGGGGAGTGCAACGGTCCATGTCTGTCTGCACACCTCTGCGGGGACAGTGATGACAATGACTGATCTGCACACAGCTTTTTATGGATTTCCAGAATTTGGTGAGGGAAAATGATAGAAACCGTGCTGATAGTTTCTAAGCTATGCAGTCATCAGCAAAACAGCGGTGCCAAACCCCCACAAAGTTGCAATGTTTGTGGCAATAAATGCAGTATTTCATTGTGCACTCTGATTCACAGATTCCAGTGCAAATAACAGTTAAATATTGCCAGGTTGTTCCTGAAGTTCACTTTTTTTTCCTTCCTTAGAGTACTACATCCATTCAGATGATGGTAGCAATGCAAGAAAGTCTCTTTCTGACCATCAAATGCTGGATCTACCCCAAATGAGATGGGGTGAAAGCATCCTTTGAAATTTATGATCATTTATAAGGGTTGTTACCATGGGGGTTTTAGGTCATCTAAAATTAAACATTAGATCTAATTGATCAAATCGATCTAATGCCAGTCTGAGTCATTTTTGACATCAGAGTAATTTTTTCTCCCTATAAGTCCCAACTGTTCAGCTGACAAAGTGTCAGTGTAAGTGGTTGTGAGGAGCTCTTTAATGAAAAGGAAAGAGTGATCCAGCCATAATTTGCTGCAGTGCCCTTCAATCTGTGGGTTAAAATGAAAAAGCAGTCACAACCCTGTAGTACCGTGCAGAGATTTCCTGTTCCTCTGCCAAGCCATGGTAGGGTTTCTGACCAACAGAAAAGAATTTAATGAGTCCATAGCAAAGCAAATTAAGCTAAGTGTAGCATGATTACACTGTGAGCACTAATCTTTAAAAGCAAAATTGACTAAGGGAGGTATCCTCCAAACAGACCTTGAAATTGCAGTTGAAAGTTTCTGGCTATGAACATTCAGTATTGGTTTTTTGGTTTGGGTTTTTTTTCTCCCAAGATTTTAGTGTTTCCTGGTGAGTATAGCCTATTGTGGTATCAATTATTTAATAATTTTTGTCCATTTATCACTACTGCCACAACCTGACTTTAYTGCAGTAAAAAAATATGTCATAAGTTTGGTAACTGCATTTCATTCAGGAAATTTTGCTGCCTCCCCCTTTAATATTTAAAATATTAAAATTACAAGTAAGAAAGTATGCTAAGCAGGAATAAAATGTTTTTAATATCAGAAAACTGATGAGGGAAGTAAGGAATAGTTGTTACTTCTACTAAAAAAAGAGGGTGAAAAAAAGATTAGCTAAATTTTTGTTTAAGCTTTCTAACACAGAATGCTTTCCAATATGTGATTACAGGTTAAATTGATTTACAGGGCCACAAAGATGATTAAGGGTCAGGAGCATCTCTCATACGAGGAGAGGCTGTAAGAGCTGGGACTGTTCAGCCTGGAGAGGAGAAGGCTGAGGAGGGATCATATCAGCGTGTGTAAATACCTGATGGGAGGGTGTCAAGAGGACGGGTACAGACTCTTCTCAGTGGTGGCCAGTGTCAGGACAAAAGGCAACAGGCACAAACTGAAACAGAGGAATTTCCATCTGAACATAAGAAAACACTTTTTCACTGTGAGGGTGGCCGAATGCAGGAAGAGGTTGCCCACAGAGGTTGTGGCGTCTCCACCCTTGGAGATATTCGAAACCTGACTGGACACAGTCCTGGGCAACCTGCTSTAGGTGACCCTGCTTGAGCAGAGGTTTGGACCAGATGCTCTCCGGAGGTCCCTGCCAACCCCAGCTGTTCTGTGGTTCTGTGAACTACTTGAACCTAATTCAGTTAGCTCAGTCTGCAGTTACCTCAGTATTTAAGTCTTACAGGGTATGATTTTTTCCCAGTTCAAGTTGAAGATGAAGCTTGGAGGGTGAACGTTTCTGAAATAGTTTGTGAATTACTGTCATTTTGTATGTAAAAAAATCTGGGTACATTTAGTCTGTGACACAGTGATTTTTCCTCTGGAGATGTCTTGACTGGAAGCCCGTAGGCACTTCATCTTCTTTCCAGGGGAAGTATTTACGTGGACAGTGTCAACTGCACATCGGCAAAGGAGCTGCATAGGGCACAAAACTATTTTTCTCCTTTCACAGGAGGTTCTTTGCCTTAATAATACTGGAAGAACAGTAAAAAGAGGTACCTAAGTGACTGAGGGCCCAGGTGCCATCACCCACCTGTGCAGCCCAAGGCTGGGGAGCAGCAGGGCTGTAGAGGCAGTGATTACTCACCTGTCTCTGTCTGAGCCACGTACACCATCCCATGCTCTTGTAGGGAGCAAATCTAGGATCTCACTTCTAGGGAAGAGGGGATGAGAAGGACAGGGTTGAGTAATGAGGCTCGTGGAAGGGGAAGAGAGCACCCTGTGAAACCCTCTCAGATCCTCTGTCTCCCTCCAGGAGCCCTGGGTCTCCTGGCACATCCACCCTCCTGGAGGCCTGCTGAGGACAGTACCTCCTTGGGGCAGAAAAATCAACATAGCTGAAAAGCCCTGAGCTGGCTCTGCCTACAGATTTTAAATGCCTCTTACCTACAAAGCTTCCAATATTGTAAATGCTCAGCTTCTCCTCAGGGTGTATTTACAGATATTTTGCTACTGGTACCAGTACAGAATTATTAAACTAACTCCTATTACTGGGAAGCTGCACAGACATCCTGCCTTTCACTAACAAAACCAGCTTGGTTCAAGATCAGTTTCCATCATGACCAAAAGAGTGTAATATAAGAGAATGAACTTCTGTTCAAAGATCGAATCCAGAAACATAACTTCATGAAAGACATCACAGACCTGCGCAGAAGAATTTGCATGGAAATACTTATGGGTAGGAAAAAAATCTTTTCTCTTTTCCTTGTGTGTAGTCATGAAAACACCTCATCAAACTGAATGTAGACATTTCATGGAATAGCTCAAATTGTTCCTGATAATCTGAATTATAAGGTTTATAATTTGAATTATTAAGAAACTGTAACAGCTGACATGATCTCCCCCATCCTCTTGTCCTCTCATGTTTTCTCACCTGTGCTGTTTTCTCTTTGGTACTCCCACACGGCTGATTGCAGCCTCTGTCTCTATGGCTTCCCTCACTCCTCATCATCTCCTTCCAGTCTGCACATCTTGCTTTCCTGCTCGGTGCTTAACCACCCCACTCCTCTCAACAGCCTTRCTTTACATGCTTGTCAGAGTCAGGCTTGCATTTAAACCCTTCATATCTCAACCCTTCTTATTTTTTTCAGCATCTTAACACTTTGCTTCTGCCTTCCCATGACTCCAACAACACCAGCCCAGCTCACACTATTGACTTTTTTACAAGTAATGTCGTATTTTCTTCCATGGTGCTGTTATACCAAATACAATCCCCAAACTAGAAGAAGTAAAGCTACTGGTGTCTTTTTCTTAAATCCCTCATTAAGACTGAGGTCTGCTGTGATAGCAAGAAGAGATTCCCTGTGTTATCTTTAGGGACTGAGACAACTTACTCAGCTGCATTTACCCTGTAGACAGGCTCTTGAGCCAGCCGGGCGTGATGCCCTCAGCCAGCACYGGAAAAAGCTATACTGCCTACCCAGCCACTTCTGTAATTCTAGCCTCTTTTTTGTCCTTCGCCTCCCTGCAATAACTCTCCTCAGCTTCTAAGGCCCACCTCCCCATGGCTGTGCACACTGAAAAGCCAGTTACACGTGTGGGAGCGGGGCACACACCAGCCGTCTGACCCGGGAGAGGTCTGCATTCGCTTTGCCCAGGAGTCACTGGCAGCAGAGACGCAGCCCCGGCGGCTTCGCAGGCTGCTCTCCCCCATGCAGGGCCCATGAGCGGCAGCGGCTCTGCAGCTGAGGACACCGCAGTGCCATGGATGGCACGGCAGTGGCTACCTTTGATATAGGCACTTCTGTTTTACCTTCAGGATAAGTCCTTTACCTCAACAGAGTGGGTAYGGGTGCTCCGGCTACATTCAGCCGGCAAATACTCCTCGTGGGCTGCTGGAGCCCAAGAGGTACGTCAGAGCATGGTAGCTCAGGGATTCCTGCATGATACACCCTTGCTCCATGTGAATATGCCCTTAGATAACTCTTGCTGCACCTCTAACCTAAGCCCACAACTCAGGGAGTTGCAACAGGCTGCTCCCTTTCCCCCTCACTTCTGCTAAAGCTCTGGAAGGAGGGAGCTCGGTATTTTCACATAAGCATGGAAAGCACCTCCTCCAGCACAAAAAAAAGTTGGTGTTCCTCTTATTATGCTGAGCTCCCTTGCATATGTGAAGCAACTTTCCAGGCCTTATAATAAAATGAGGATCTGAAAATGCCAGGATAAGAGCCTCTGAATGTAGTATTGCTCTTCTCTATTAATTTCTCAGATAAAAAGAGTGGATACTTTGCAGAGGGGATCTTAGAGATGTCTTCTGCCTTGTGAAAAGTTGAGAATTCATGTGCTAAAACTTGGGTGCTCTCTTCAAACCCATTCCTTCAAAAACAAATGTACATTGCTTTAGCTCAAAACTGGAAGCTGTAAGCTGTAGCTGGTGAAATCAGGAGCTGGGTAAAATCACAAGGCAGTGTGGTTAGATTTAACGCTGGCTAAGAGACATACTGAGCGCTGGTGTGATAATTACTCTGCAGTCACTTCTTTTTGAAGGGAAGTGAAACAGGCAAAGTGCAGCAGAAGCATTTCAGCAGGAAATTATCGTGATGTACTGAAGCGAGCTCTAAGAACACAAAACATCAGGCCAAGTAGGATTCAGCTATTTATTATTCCTTGTAAAAAGGGAAAAGAAAAGAGGAGAAATTGCCTAAAATCCACTTTAAAATGTGTGTCTGAGAGCACAGAAGAGGCTAGGTCTGAGAGGCCCCAGAGGCAAACATTGTGTATTACCGCAGCACTCGTAAACACTTGTGTGCCCCAGTGGGTGTGAGCTTGCATGGAGGCTGCGGAAACATCCAGGGAGGGTTGTGCCTATGGAAGGGAGGGGGTGTTCACACACGTCCCGTAAAAGCAGTGGGTGGCTAACAGAAAATACATAGGCAAGTGACCCAGTGACTCAAAAACACTTACAAGAGCTGAACCTCCCACACTCTCCAATGGACAGAACTACTCCAGCATGATGACTCACGACACAAGTAAAAATGCACATACAGGGCTCTGGCTGCAGCGTGGTTATGGCAGGAAGGCCAGCATTTTTGTACTATAAAGCAGAAAAAGGAATCCATGAAACAGCAAAGTCACCCTCCATGTGAGATCTCTATCCCACTTAAGTTAATTAACACTGATGTTCTTTTTGATCTAAATAGCTAGGTAACATTAAAGATCCTTTTGAACTAGCAGTTTGTAATGAAGCCAGGATCATTTCTGCAATTAAGAATATTTGCAAGAATGTACAAATTCCTGGGGTTTTTTTTGCATACAAGAGAATCAAATAATCAAGAAATAGTTTCTCTAGTTGCAGCAACAGGTCTTTTCAAACATCACACTAAACCAGAAGGCCCCTCTTTAGCCTTTTGGTAGCACTATCCATCTGCACTGTTTTAAACTGTAAAGCGTTCTTCTCTGCCTGTTCTGTGCATTATCTCACAGCTTCTAAGGCTCAAGCTGTCTCCCATCTACCCACCCGCCCTAGAAGCATGTCCAGATGAAGGATGTATGCCCAAAGATGAATTTCTGAGTGTCTTTGCACTTGTCTGGGTCGTGAGCAAAGCTCTATTCTCAAATTTGGAATCTGCTCTTGCTTCCATTACCTGCTATCATATAGGAGCTTTAAAGCCTCTCATAACAACCTATAATAAAGGTGGCAAATGTCACACCCCAACTTCCATGAGATTTGGCCCACTTTGGAAGCAATAATTGAAAACCCTAAAATATTCATATGGGGCCATGAGATGGGAAAAAAAGAAAAGTATGACCAGGCCTTTAGCAACCTTTGATCAAACACTGTTCAGGTTCCCTCTTTCAGGACTTTGTGGATTTGCTGCCTGTCCCCAGCAGTGAGGAAATCCCGAATGCCAAGACTGAGCAAGCACCAGCATCCGGCTGCATGTATCTCACTCTGCAAAGAGGCTACAGAAACCAAACCGCACTGGTGATGCACGAGGAGAAGCAGGGGAGGAAAAAGACTACTGGGGGAGCCAAGCATTGGCAGCCAACACGGGGATGGAAGAACTTATTTAATACTATAAAATATCCACACACCTTGCTGGTAAATAAGGACAGAAGACTATGTGACAAGGAAATTTTCAAGCTCACAACAGATTCTCTGTTCTCTTTTTTTGAAAACAAACAAGAACCACAAAAGGAATACACATCACATCAGAAAGCAAGCAGTACCACAAGCCATTACGAGAACTGGATTTGCACAGAATAAGCATGCTGTCTCAGGTCAGGTATAGTGGATTTGAAAACACTCTGCTTGCCTGTCAGACCAACTTGAGACCCAGATGGAGTGACCAGCTCTGGCAGGAAATCCTGTGAAGAGCACTGACATTCAGTTTTGATTTGCCTCCACCTGCCCATTGAAAATTAGAAAAAAATAGTTCACAGCTGATTTTGAAATGTTTGGTACCTCCAGCTCTGATCTCTGAATCATTTCTATGATGAAAAGTTTTTACAATGGAACATGGGCTGAGGCGATGCTGGTGCTAATTATATACCAACAGTATAGTCTGTCTTGTTCTAATATTGAAAGTGAACCCCTACCCCTACCAACCCATGTATACCATGTGATTTTATATCAAAAATATACTTATCAGTTCAATTCACTTATTTGTAGTGTCCTGCAGTTAGTGAATGATGAGCATTTATATTTCTGCTTTTTCTTCTTTGCATTTCACAGTATCTTTTCAGTTTAATCTGAGGATTCAGACAAGACAGTTCTAAAGAGGAATTAAATCCTCCCTAGTTACAAATTTATTAAAAATGTATAGTACAAAAGTGAAATCCCCCTGCCAGCATGAAAACTGCAAGCTACATATACATAAATAAACAATGCAGTCCATAAATATTCACACATTACTTTAGACTTAGTTGCAGTTATTTTAAGCGATTCACAGTTCTTTAAGAAATTAACCTATAGGCAATGATTAGGATTGCACATAAAAGATAAGAACAAGTTCAAAATAAAACTGTGAGTGTTGATTACACATACATGGTAACTGAAAGAGTTTGTCACAGGTTAATAAATTTTTATGTTGGCTTGACTTTTGTATAAATATAAATAATAACAAAAAAGGTAAATGTTGTTGTATAATATTTCCAGTCCAGCTACATGTCCTGATCCATGACCAAATCCCTCCAGCGCTACAGTAAGATAAGTTACATTAGTGATCACAATAACCATTAGCATCTCTTTGGGTTTTCCCATCAGCAACCTTGATGAAATATTTGGCAGACAGATTAATGTGATTTAGTTTCAGAAGGAGAAGAAAAACTAACGCCAGTCTGGTCTCAGTAAGAGAAGGACGAATAAAACAGTGTGCCCTAGGGTAGTCTGTTATCAACAAATGCCATGCTGCGCTGACAAAAGTGTCGTTTCGTGCCTTATTCTCTGCATACTGGTAGTGTGGGAGGTGCGTCGCCAGTGGCGGTTTTGGGAAGCCCCTGCCTGAAGGAGCAAGCTCTGGTGCAAGGTAGCTCTGTGTCTGCTCTGTCTACCCTGAGAAGCTGGACCTTGAATGTGCACGCAAAGGTACGTGTGCATGCAAAATAATGCTGTGAATCCAGTTTGCCCCATGGGCTAGGTAGTAGGATGTGATAGTGTCCTGAATGCTGAGTTAGTACAACAACTAAAATTCACCGCTGATGGACAGGTAGAGCAGATGAGGCCAAGGGAGGCAATACTAGACCTGTCTCAGTGTTGCCTCCACTTGAGGTAGGCCTGTATTGAAGATAAAGCTCTAAAAAGGAAGGTAAAAATCAAGGAAATAAAGAACACAGTGCAAATGGATGGGGAAGATATGAGTCCTGTCCAGCTGGGAAGACAGAGTGGATGGTTAGCTGGGAAGTGGAGTGGAGTGAAGAGCCATGGAAGGGAACAAACATTGAAAAGATGATGAGGCCAAGGGGGTTTATATTTAACCTAGAGGTTCAAAGAGAAGCCAATACTAACTTACCTACTTTCATTCACTAGATAAGCATTTCTATTTACTAATTAAACTAACCAGAAGGAAAGCTAGATCAGAAAGAACTGCTTCAGCTTAAGTATTGCAGATCTAATACTAATTGAGGTAATTGATAGCTGTACATTTCCTTCATTTAGGAAAATCAAATACAAATTCAAAACTAGCTTTTAGTATCTTGCAGTAACCAGTTTTCCAGATTTCTCCCCGCCTTGCTGAGACGTAGTGGTTGCTGTAGACCAGATGACTTACACTGCCTGGAAGTGAGTGTGGAGCAAACTTCAGCACAGTGCAATGGACTCCACCATCCTTGCCAAACTGTTCCTATGAAAACAGAGAGTTTATATGAATTTTATAGGCCTTAATTGTTTTTTTAATACTATTAGCTTAGTAATTAGTGGTTTGTTAATAATAACCTTGACAGAGCCAAAATATCTACTGGCATTATAGACAGAATTATTTTAAAGAGGAGAGACTCAGAGGAACATATTACATACTGAGTCAGAAGTACAGGCATACCTTGGAGATATTGTGGGTTTGGTTCCAGACCACCGCAATAAAGGGAATATCTCAATAAAGCAAGTCACATGAATTTTTTGGTTTCCCAGTGCATATAAAAGTTGTTTACACTATACTGTAGTCTATTAAGTGTGCAATAGCATTATGTCTAAAAAAACAATGTACATACCTTAATAAAAAAATACTTTATTGCTAAAAACTGCTAACCATCATCTGAGCCTTCAGTGAGTCATAATCTTTTTGCTGATGGAGGGTCTTGCCTCGACGTTGATGGCTGCTGACTGATCAGGATGGTGGCTGCTCAAGGTTGGGGTGGCTGTGGTAATTTCTTAAAATAAGACAGCAGTGAAGTTTGCTGCATTGACTGACTCTTCCTTTCATGAAGGATTTCTCTGTAGCATGTGATGCTGTTTGATAGCATTTTACCCACAATAAAACTTCTTTCAAAATTGGAGTCAATCCTCTCAAACCCTGCTGCTGCTTTATCAACCAAGTTTATGTAATATTCTAAATCCTTTGTTGTCATTTCAACAATGTTCACAGCATCTTCCCTAGGAGTAGATTCCATCTCAAGAAACCACTTTCTTTGCTCATCCATAAGAAAGAACTCCTCATCTGTTAAAGTTTTATCATGAGATTGCAGCAATTCAGTCACATCTTCAGGCTCCGCTTCTAAGTCTCGTTCTCTTGCTGTCAGCTCTAGTTCTCTTGCTGTCAGCCTGTCCTTTGAAGCTTTGAAGCCAGGCATTGACTTCTCCTCTCTAGCTAGGAAAGTCCTAGATGGTATCTTCTTCCAATAGAAGTTTTTTTCGCCTACATTGAAAATCTGTTGTTTAGTGTAGCCACCTTCATCAATTCTCTTAGCTAGATCTCCTGGATAACTTGCTGCAGCTTCTACATCAGCACTTGCTGCTTCACCTTGCACTTTCATGTTATGGAGATGGCTTCTTTCCTGAAACCTCATGAAACAACCTCTGCTAGCTTCAACCTTTTATTCTGCAGCTTCCTCACCTCTCTCAGCCTTCACAGAATTGAGGAGAGTTAGGGCTTTGCTCTGGATCAGGCTTTGGTATAAAGGAATGTTGTGGCTGGTTTGATCTTCTATCCAGGCCACTAAAACTTTCTCCATATCAGCAAGAAGGCTGTTTCWCTTTCTTATCATTCGTGTGTTCACTCAAATAGCACTTTGAATTTCCTTCAAGAACGTTTCCTTTGCATTCACAGCTTGGCTACCTGCTTGGYGCAAGAGGCCCAGCTTTCGGCCTGTCTTGGCTTTCGACACACCTTCCTCACTAAGCTCCATCACTTCTAGCTTTGGATTGAAAGTGAGAGACGTGCGACCCTTCCTTTCCCTTGAACACTTAGAGGCTATTGTAGGGTTACTAATTGCCCTAATTTCAATATTGTTGTGTCTCAGGGAATAGGGAGGCCCGAGGAGAGGGAGAGAGACAGGGGAACGGCCGGTCGGTGGAGCAGCCAGAATACACACAACATTTATCCATCAAGTTTACTGTCTTACAGGACATAGTTCATGGCGCCCCAAAACAATTGCAATAGTAACATCAAAGATCACTGATCAGAGATCACCATAACAGATATAATAATAATGAAAATGTTTGAAATATTGCAAGAATTACCAAAATGTGACACAGAGACACGAAGTGAGCACATGCTGTTGGAAAAATGGTGCCGATAGACTTGCTTGACACAGGATTGCCACAAACCTTCAATTAGTAAAACACGCAATATTTGTGAAACGCAATAAAATGAAGTGCAATAAGACAAGGTATGCCTGTACCTCCCTTCCAGCTGATGCTGACATGACTCTTTTATTAGCAGCACTTCCTACTACAATGGCCAAAGTGCTTTTTTGGTTTTCTTTTCTTTTTTTCTCATGAATAGAACTGTACTTTCCTCTAATCTTTTTTCTTCCACTTCGGTAATGTTTACTACTTTTCCCTGCTTTCTTTTTTCTCTTCCGCCCAGACTAGATCCATCCAGCTCCAGGTTATCTTGAAGTTCACCAGTTTAGCTTGCAGGTAATGGAAAGCGTAGAGTCTTTCCAATGAGAGCAGTTACTGTACAGGGCAGGTGAATGCAACAAGAAGCAGGCTTTAAACATCCATGAAAAGGCTGCAGACAGTCACAAGGCAAAGAACTAGAAGACTTGGAGAAGATCCTGTTCACTCTTATCTGCTACCACTCCTCGGAGGTTTAGACAACAGAAAAAATCAGGTAAGCCTCCCAGATCTGGTTCAGGCGAGGTCATCTGTCTTGGAGTGAACAGCCACTGGGCTGACAGGACACTGCGGCCAGCCGGCAGCGGGTCCATGAGCCCTGCCGGGGTCCTCCCAGGGCAGACCAGGGCAGGGCAGCAGCAGGGAGTGTGTCCCCAGCTATTGAGGAACGGTCACCTCCTGGGACCAGAACTGGCCACACACACGAGGCACCAGCTTAATGGCATCACACTTCTGTTCAAACCATCATCAAGCCAAGTTTCACTAGGTGAAATCTTTTTCCCCTTTAGAAACAATGGCCTTTACTCAAAAATGAAGTTTCTGTTACAGTGTGCTCTTGCTACTAGATTTCTTGGGGAAGACAGAAAGAAAAGCAATGCTGACAATGGCTTTACAAGAGCTAAATCTCTAAAATATGTTCTTTTCATTCTTCTCCAACATAAATCTGTTTCTGTTGTAAGAAAATAATAATTTTAATATGCCTCACTGGCTTAAATTCTAACAAATAACATTTTTTTCTTCAAGCTAACAATGCAGCAGGACAGCCTTTGCCGCCTGGGCTCCAGCTGCAGGCTCACACATTACAGGTATCACAAATAGCAYCATTTTGAACAAGGAGACTGCCATTAGCAGAGTGCCTCGTAGTAAGAGTTAAATGTGGTAATACTTTGGAAGAAAACTGTCAAATGTTCCCGAAAATTTTACATGGCATTCAGGACTTGGGGGAATTGGAATTTTGCACGCTTGTTAATGAGCACTGCTTACAGATGGAAGGATGATTTTTTCCCCCTAGTTGATAATAACAGTCCTGCAAACACTTGACTGTTTCAAAATCAAGCTGGGTCTTTTTCTCCTTACGTTAGCATTGCTGGAAGAGATTTTGAGAGGTCATTCAGTCTATCCTCCTGCCTAAAGGAAAGATCAATTATTTCTATGTCAGTTCTGACAGATACTTGTCCATTTATCATCGCTGTTAATAATGATTCTGGAGACCATGTTATGCCCTCCATGCTTTCAGTGGGGCTGTGCAGATGTATGTGATTAGGATTTATTAAGCTGCTGCTGATGTACAATATCAGAAGGTAAAGGATCCAACTCACTGTTCCTTACCTGTGCTGGCTCTGAGAAACAAAGACATACAAAGGAGAGGGGAAGGAAATAAACATTTATGCCTGTGAGGAGACAGGACTCTAAACACAAAGGTACTTTTTGTCTTAGTCTTTTTTTTTTAAATTAGGATCATACTTTGTAATAGTAATCATGAGAGCAATGCATGACACTTCCTAGCAGAAATAGCTCCAAATTCCTGCAAGAATTTTTGCTGTGTGCAGTTCTTTCAAACATAATTGGCCTGGAGCCACAAAATTACTGCTTGGAAACTATCAATACAAAAGCGGATAGATTCAGAATCTCAGAAAGAAAGATTTGCTTGCTATGAGTTCAGCTTCAGGATCTCTTGCACCACAAAAGCTGTACCAACTGAGCCTGCATGACAAGCCAAGTGGAAGCCTTTGCAATAGCAGGGTGCTGGTGTCTGTCCCTGATGCTGCTAAGGGGCCACATCCATAGGCCCAGGAAGTGCCAGCCCACTTCCAGGCTGGGTTTACGTGCCACAGTGGAAGCTGGAAATAGCAGCTAAGGCAAGAGTTGTCCACTGCTGGCACTAAAGGCCCCTTTTTGGCTCCTGCTCCAGTAGCTGACTACACAAGAGAGTAAATCATGATGTGAGAAATGCTAGGAGGGATGTCAAACGGCTGAAGAAATGTCCTTTATGGAGGCAGAAGGCCTAGTGAGAGAGAAGAGGAAAGGAAGGTGAAGTAGCTTATTCAGCTTGTTCTGTCATTTGGATAAGAAAAATATTTTCTTYTCACCAAGTCAGCAAAAGCGTTTCCTGACATCTTGCTCTCTTCAGTGCTTGTTTCAGCTAAGGCAGCTTACTAAAAAGCATTTAAAAATGGGGGGGAGGGTGGTCAAGGGAATGGATTTAACAAACGTGTCTGGGTTTCATGGGGAATCTGTTACCAGAGCACCCAGGCACCTGCCAATACAGATGCTCTCGTGGCGCAAAGGCTGAGCTTCGCTTGCCCAACACACCAGCACGCGGCGCAGGCAGAGGGCACTGGCAGGAGGAAACGAGATCCAGCAGCCAGGCAGGATCCAGGAAGGCAAGAAGCACAGGTGCCTGTATGTAGAGAGTTGTGGGTGTCTGATTTAAAATAAACCCTTCTATAGCTTTACTTCAAGCATTCAAATCTGCAAGGTGCTTTGACAGATGAAGGCCTGATTCAGATTACATTATTGGGTTACAGAAGCAAGCAAATGACTTGACACAGCTTTAACTTGTTGGGGCTTTCTCTCTTGATACATATCATCTGAGTGCTTACAGAAATTCATGCTACAAAATCCCTGCCAGCCAACAACAGTGCTGCAGCTAACCCATAACAGAAATGTGCAATCTGCTTTCTGAGCAAAACGTAGCCCTTGTTCCTAGGTTGTTTCCCTCCTCTCCTCCTGGCGAGTCTGTACATTTGGTACAGCTCGGCGTTGTGCCCTTGCCACCATTCAACTGGCGTGAACTGACTGGGTTTTAAACTCATTATCTCTGCATGAAACAGCAGAGAAAATATTTCTATGAGAAAATGAAGCAGCAAGGGGGACCTGAGGCAGGATCTGCCTCTACTGTTTCAGAAACAGAAAAAGTAAACTGTGACACACCTCAAACACTTCACTCTGCATAGAAAATCTTTTCCAATTAGGATGATCTTAATTTTATCAGACTGGCTGTAAATCATTTTAAACCTTTTATGATTATGCTTTTTATTACATTTTAGACAGAACAGACCAACTTTTGCAATGCCGTTTGCAATCTGCTTGCATGACTTCTAGAACTCTAGGAAAATGAGCTTAAGAAAAAAACTCTAGCCGCCCCCACACGGCTTGAGACACAGCAGTGTTTCTGGGCAGGGTGGGTAAGCAGTGACTGTCCTCTTTACCTCCCCCATGGGCCGCTTGTGCAATTGTGTCCCATTTGAACGCTCCAAACAGACAAATCATGATGGGCAAACGCAGTGCCCTGGGTGACCTGAGTGAAATCATCACGGCAGACTCTGATTTTGTTTTTCAGGGGTGTGTAATAGCCCTAACACCAGAGAGCAAATGGCAGCTGCAGTAGTTTTACCCTGCCACTGAAATATGGTATTGTTAATACATGTCATGCCGTACAATCTTTACCAGGCTGATTTTGAACTTGAAGTGAACCTGGTTCAACTACACCTTCATACTTTGCGTTATAAAAAACACTAGGCAGCATTGCCACGTGACCTGGTGCTTTAAGGAGATGGCCATCAATGAAAGCTAATGACAAAAACAGCTTCCACCAAATCTCCCCTTTATGTTCTGATTCCTTTTCATGTTCTCAGACTGATTTTTTCTTTCTTTTCTTGTCTTTTTTTCTTTTTTTTGGGTTGCTAATGAGCACTTGAGAATTTGCTTTAGCTCCCTGGAATGAGTGCCGCTCCCTGTTAGCATGTTAATCTGCCTAAAGCCAGCCAGCTCGGCTGCCGCCGCCTGGGGAGGCCATCACCTGCAGCCTGCATTTCAAAGCCATGCTGCCTGATGCAGTCACAACAGCGGAGATGTTTTGGGACAACTCCCACAGTTGGGAGTAAGCTCAGAAACCCAAGCTACTGGACAGCAAACAGAGTAGTGTTGATTCCCCGTGATAAACAGAAGGGGAGTAATGGCCAGTGGAGACTGAGAGCGCAAATGTCAGGGAGACGGGAGACTGCAAACACAGTCCTGCAGCTCACAAAAGGGACACCGYGCTTGCAGGTCGCATCAGCCCCTCCGGGAGCAATCTTTAGTTAATGGTGAAAATATACACAGGGAGAACGCAGGCAAAGGAGTGCGGTGGAGATATGCTAGGACACAGCAGGAGCTAGAGCTTTATGGTGTCAGAGAGGAGTCTGGCTTCGCAAAAGCAATTAGAGACCTGATTTCTTTTGCCTTGTGCTGGCGATTTCTTAAGCCCTATTTGGAGGGGGAGAAAACACTATCTTGCATAAAATCCAATATTAAATGTAGGAGTCATGGGCGGCACCTGAGACATGATGATGGTGTACTGGAACTGCATATCTGTGATTCATCCCACTGTGCTCTTCTTGAAATGTTTCTATTTTAGCTTCCTTTTAGCAGGCTCAGAAACCCCGAGCTGCTGGATAAGGCTGCCCAGGCCAGGAGGGCAGCCACAGCCAGGGCTGCGCGGAGGAGCAGGGCTGGGGGCTGCACCRGGCCCTGCCCTGGAGCAGACGGGCTTGCGAAATCCCTGACTACCCAAATTGCTCCTAGATGCAGCTCCGTGTTTGGTATGTGGGAAAGAGGGTGCTTTGCCCAGGGTACACCCCATCTCCATCACTCTCCCTTCACTCCCTGTGCAATTATCTGACTGGCAGTAAACTTTGCACAAACCGCACCCTGGCCAGCAGAAGTGGGGAGGAAGATATGCAGAAGCATATGCCTTTTTTCCCCAATTAAATCTATAAACATACTTTTTTTTTTTTTTTAGTGTGGTCTTCTCAGCTGCTTGGTTACGAAATAAGTGTCAGCTAAACCATGGGAAGAGATTTCATGGTAAAGAGACAAAAAGCAATTGCAACAATTTAATAGGAAAGTGGTTGCTTTACTGCTGCTGCGGAGAAGCAGACAGGTCCTATGATCCAGTGTGAAAAATCACGTTTTGGGGGAATGAGCAAATATCCAGAGTGGTTACTTGCTCTTTGAAGAAAACTTTATTTAGTTCTTTCTAGCTAAGAAATGTCTCTTTAAAGTGTATCTCTAGAACCCTTATAAATGAGAAATGTATGAGAAAGGTAACAACAGGTATTTTTTCAGTATGCTGAAGACTTTATAAATGAAGACAGAGATGGAGCTATGCTTTATTCAGGAACACAAATGTGTTGGTTTTTGTACATTTGCCTGTTGTCATATTTCTAAAATGGGAGAAGCTAGGAAATTAAAACTAGAAAATACTGATATTATTATTGATTTTTAAGCAAAATGGAAGATTACATTCATAAGGTTAACAAATAGCACAAATGCTGAGACCTGATGTTCTAATTTCCTAAGAAAGAACTTGGAAAATAAACATGACCTGCCTTATACATCCATTATAGAGTATGATCAAAAGTATATTTTGGCTATAGCATATAATCCTGAAATATACAGGCACTGTAATAAACTAGTACCTAAGTTTTGAAATAAACATTCTTTAACTTTCTTATTAGATACAGAAAGCCATTGGAAGGATTATATGCAGCAATAACAATGTGGTTTCAAATTCTACTCTAAAAATTATTTTGTTGTTCACTCTGAGAGAAAACACTACATCTGTAAACTTATTTCTAATTTTCCATAGACTTCAAGAGGAAAATTTGGAAGAAAAACAGCATTTTCACTCTGAAAATTTAAAAGGAAAATGATGGATTCAAAACTCTAAGTTATTAACAACGTACCAAATGCCAAGTCCCTCGGGGAAAGGCCTTGTAAACAGTAGCTGTAGGCACCCGCTAAGATTAAGACCATCAGAGAAAGCAGCCAATAAATGGCCATTTTGTCTGTTCAGCTGCCAGGGTTATTCCAAGAACAAGACATTTACAGGAGTGAGGTTTTGCTGGAAAACAGAGCATAAACTGCAGCCGCTAAGTTGAGCTAATGTGGATTGCTTGCTTTGTTTTGTGGGCCCAGAAAAAGCTGTCCTTTGTAATGTTGTAACCATATTTACACTGTAGCAAGAAAGCAGTTTTCATGTGTGAAGAAATGAATGCCAGCTCCATCTATTTATATCAATACTTGGTGAAGGGATGGAGAGATTGTAGTTACATGTGTAAACACACAAGCTTTCTAAACTCCTGTCATCTAGAGAAGTCATTTTTTAGATATGCCCCCTGCTTATCTTCAGCCCACAGGTTTTAAACCTTCTTTAAAGCCGTAACAATTTCTGTTCGATTTTAATTATCTTTGGTCTAAAGCAATGATGTTTTCAGAGGCTGTTGGCAGTGATGGAGGGAAGTGAATGGGAAGATGGTACAGCAAATCTGATTTTTAATGTCTGGATAAAATAACCAGATGTGCCAAAATATTCACTTGGGAGGGGGAGGATGGTGGAGGAAGAGTGTTCTTCAGGTTTTTCTCTCTCCGCCATTGCAGCTGAATGACAGGTCAGTGCATGGCACTGGGGAAGGCCGGTCTGCATACAGATGTTCCCTGCATACATCCCTCACATCTCTCCGCACTGGGGGCAGCAAGCTCCTGCCACACAGGTCTCCCAGGCCGGCAGCATTCCCTACAGTCATCCTGCCAGGCAGTGCCACAGGGCCCCACCAATCCTGCTGCTGCAAGACCTTCTGAATGTGCACTGTCCACAACATAGCCATGTTATGGCCTGCTTCAGCCATGCCGTAGACTTTAATGAGAAAAATAAGGCCTACATAGCTGCATTTTGCTTGCAAATGCTTGGAACAAAGATTGATTTTGTGATGGAAGGCATACTGGAATCAGGCATGGGGAGCAATGTTAGATATTTTGAATCATACCTGCATCATTCCGTTTTTTTTTTCAGAGTCTCAGGAATTTCTGATGCTTCTATTTTACCTTCTAAGTCATCACAGACACAGATGCTGCTTAAAGTTCTTGCCAGCTTAGCTATGTTGCAAGAAGTGAAAAATTAACAACTTAATCTGTGCAAGAAAAAGCCAGGGACTAGGCAATTACACTAGCAAAAGAATTCTTTGCTGTCTATTACACTATATACTATCTATACACTATTTTGCTCAGGTACTACTGCTGTAAACTACCAGCAAAGAAATACTCCAGCTGCTACAAAGCACATCTTTAAGAGGATTTGTCATTCAACAGATGACTCCTTCCTAATGCAATCAAGGCCTCAGAAAGGAACTGGTTAAACTGTCACTCCTCAAGGATATTTGAGGTACCTGATTTTTAAGATTTTAAAAATGTATGTCAGTCACAGACTTGTTCCTTCAATATTTTGCACAAGTCTCATTCCCTGAAAAGTAATGATTTGTTGTTAATGATGGCTCTCAATGACTGGGGTTAAGCTGTAAGCTGATCTGGAATTTTTTTAATAAAGTCCCTATTATTTGCAGAAAACTGCTGAGTAAGGCTGTTTATTTCTATAATGCCACCCTACATTTAAAAACATCACAAAAATGCAGAGTAAGCCATACATTTAACTGTGAGGTCTTGCAAAAGATAGGCACCAGCCAAACTCCGGTGAGCAGTACTGGTGCAAGCTACACTCTACTTACGTGCATGGCTGTTACAAGAACTGAAAGCACAGTGCAGTCAGATGTGACTGCCTGTAATTTGCACATATATTCTCCAGCCCCCAAATAGTTTCAGATGTCCTGAAGAAGAAAAGATCCCACAGTACTGCCTGGATGTTAAGATTCTCAAAGTCTTAGTACTGGGGAATTGCTTCCCTGAGTTTCAGCTGACTGAAAATGTCCCATTACATACTCCTTCCAGCTGAACTTGATGTCTCTGGCATGAATTTATCAGCTGGGCCAGTTGTCTTCTGCTTATACAAAGCTAGTGTTTGGAAGCCAACACCACTTGTATTACAAAAAGAAAAAGGTATTCTGGAAAGTAACTGCTTCTATAATTTTCTTCCTTGCATTCTAGCCTAGATTTTCGAAACCAAGGGCCAAATTCTAGCTATTGCTGTTGTCAGAAAAAAACAAAACACCACCATCTGTGTGAAAATTCCTATATTCTTTCCCACATTACTCAACAATTTTTTACTAGCAGACAGTAATCACATTTGTATTGCAATGTAATACTTCACAAAAACCTAGCTTAAAAAAACCCAATACAAACAGAAACTGGTAAAATAAAGAAAAAGGGAAAAGTATGGCTTTAGAAGGAAAAGGAGACCCTTGCCTTCTAACTGTCCCCTTGCTGGTGGTATCCCCAGCAGAGAGCACAGTGGCATTTCTGGGCAAAACCCCAGCCTTGTGAGGAGGGAAATAGTGCCCAGCCCAGATGTTTTCTTCCTCCTCCTCTGGAGTAACAGTGCTCCCGTTCCTCCAGCCTGACAGGTAGTTGAGCATGGTACCACACCCCAGTCTCCTGCCACCCCCAGGGAGACCTGCACCCTGTCTTGGGTCAGGTCAGACCTCCTGGATCACAGCCAAGCTCCTAATTGATTTTCCTAAGTTTCCCAAGTAACCACCAGCTGTATTCAAGAGAGCAATTCCCCCTCTCTGCTCCTTTTGTCATACTCGCTGCCCAGGTCTAACAAAACCTTCAAGCCCAGCCAGGAAGGCAAAGGGCTGGAGACAAGAAAGGGAGCTTGAGGAGAAAAACAACTCCTTCCAGGGAACAAAAAATGAAAAAAGGGAAGAGGTAACAAAAGTTATAGGCTCAAAAATGGACCAGTAGAGAACTGGAGGGAGGCACCCCTGACAGCACCCACTGCTCCTTGACACTGTCCATGGAGGCAGTAGACACCACGCAGGGGTGCTCTGCCCAGAGACTTGAGAGGATGAGTTCTGGCCCCATGGCCCCACGGTGCCGAGGTGTCCCCAGGCAGCTCTCTCCTCTGCATGGCGTGAATGGCCAGCGTGGCCAGAGCACACGGAGGCAGACAAAGATCCTTCTATCCCTTACACCAGGAGGAGGAAGCTTCCTAAATGTCCCTTCAAAGCCCTTGGTGGGCCACACATTGGCCTTTCTGCCCTGGTGTTATCCCAGGTCAAAAGACAAATTCCATGGCTGTGACTATATGAAACAGTAGGACAGTGGGACAGGCCTCTTGTTTTCTTACTCCAAGTTGGGAAAAGCTGTCTGGGAAGAATTGGAAGATACAAAACTAAAAGCTTTCCTTTGCATTCTCCCTATCCCTGCTGATTTTCATAGCGAGTATTATTACTGCTTTACCTTGATGACAATGCAGAGCTGCTCAGAATAAGCAGCTGCCTTTGATATTTTTCAGCAGAATATGAACTCTGATAACATAGAGCCTGGAGAACACAGTTACCCTTTGAATTTAATAAAAAACTGTTAAAAAAAATTATTTGCACAGCTATTTAAGGCAAGACTATTAAATTAGGTTTAATAGTACTCTGCAGAAACAATATAACTCACAAACTTCAGGTTACATGCAAATAACCTTGTCTTCCTCATAATGAGTCGTATTGTATAATAGTGATATAACTCATTTGGGTGACACCATAATCGAAACCAAGAATGCTGCACTCCTTTCCCATTGCAGGTGTTGTGCTGTATATGCAAATTGTGCTTACACTGTTCGGCTTTGCTGCAAAAAACCTCCAAGGTTCGTTACTGCTAGTAAATTACAATCCTTCGGTGACACTAGGAGCAAGGGTGGAATGGAAAGGGAACTGAAACCACCTGAGTTACAGTGCCTTCCCTAAACACTTCAGGAACAGCACAGTTGCACACTGAGCCTTGCTGGGCCTCAAGCCCCAAGTGCAAAGAGCTGCTATTAGCTAGGCTAGAAATTGGCTAAGAAGCTTAGTATTTCCTTTACAAAAGGCTTTAAAATGATCATTTTTTGCTTTCTCTGCAGGCTTTCAGTATACCCATAACCAATTAGCCATTCCCATTAAATACATGAACGACAGTTCAGAAATATGGCTCTCATTTATATAATGCAGGTCTTCTCCTTCTCTAGCATCAGATCTCAGACAATTTAAACGTACAGCTAAACCAAGCCTGCAGATTTCTGACAGCAAAGAGAAGTGCCTTCATTTGTTTTCTGGCTTGTATATGCTTTCTGTAGAAGTTTGCCTCGATTTTTCAAATGAAAAGCTTCTCCTGCTTCCTAAGGACACATTTGAATAGTGCATTGGGTGGGAACCTTTTTCAGCCCTTCTCATCTACCTCATGAAATTGAGCATTTACTAGCCCTATTTGGCATCATTAGCAACTCCATTACATATCACAAAAGCCTCTGGAAATCAATGCAGTATTAGTTCTGGTCTAAGACTTCAAAGCAGGGCCATAGTGACATGAAGAGAAAGCATACACAAAAGTAAATGGCTACGGGTAAACACAGGAATGTATTTTAGTTCACAATATTCCATTGCATACACAGGAGCAGGCAGATATATTTACTAATTGGGATCAATTAACATAGGCGTCCCTCACTCTACTTTACTAATAGTTTCAAATTCACCCTGCACAGAGGCAGAAAAGTTCGTAAGGTACAGCTTATGTTTATTTTTCAGGGAATAAAGATTTGGGGAACAGACCAGCAAGATCTGTCTGAACATTACAGACAGTGAAGGGCTAGAATCACTAAAGCTGGACCAAGGAAGCACAATCATCATTTCTTTTATCATTAAAGCTTCTGTTGTTCCATGAGACTTTCAGCCCTCAACTAGCTTGTTATTGCCATCTCAGTTGTGTATAGCCTCAATAAGGTGTCTGTGGCTTCTCTGTTGGCTCTGGAGGAGATAAATGGATCATTCTTCTTTTGCCTCTTTTCTTGCAACCCTTTTTCCTATGAGTAGCTACTCTGGCCATTACCACTGGTCTCCTGAATCCTCTGCTCTTGAGCAGGGGGATGTTGTTGTTGGTTTATTGGTTTCACACCTTCTTCTGAGGAATTTTTAACTACCTCCTCTTGAATTGGAAAGGAAGAAATTAGGAAGGTGGGTTGTCTCTGCCTCTGAGGAATCTGAGGGAGGATTTACCTCTATGGAAGTCACCATCTGAAATGCCACCATCACTCAGGACCTCCAAAATTAAAAGCTCAGACTGCTGCAGTTTAGGCTAAAGCAGCAATGCTAACTGCTGCACACTGGTATGCTTTCATCACATTAGGCACGGAGAGAGATGGATGTCTAGCTCATTCATCAGTGGGTTGTTGTACTGATTCACTTCTGACTACTAATGACTGCTTTGAAAACAGTTCTGAAACCTCCCATTTCTACCACATCCAGATTGCACTGTCCTATATTAAAAACTACCACAAAGAGCCCTCTAAAGCAGTGATGCACAATATTTTACCTCTTACACAACCTAGATGGTGTGAATATAAAAAGGGGAGAGCTGCTGGCATGCAGCCTTACCATCAGAGAAAAAAAGGGGAGTTAAAAGATTTTCTGAAGGGCAACAAGTTGCATGGCAACACACAGCACATGTTACCTGTAAGCAAAAGTAATTATTGGCAGCAGCAGGCCCAAGGCTGTGTGGCATGGGGATAAGGATGGAGACTGGGGACAAGAGCAGGAAGCCAGAACACTAGGTGCAGCACAAAAGGGAAAAAAAGCCAATATACATCAAGCACCTCTATGGATTTGCTTTGTGAGACTGTGAAACAAAGGGAAATGCTTTGATGTTCGGCCTTATGGGTCACTAAAAGCATCCTGGGAGTCATTGTAATTGTTATCCCCAAGTTCCACCCAAACAATTAATGTTCTGTCTGCTCTTAATGCCACAAAGGAGTGGTTTGCTAGTTTTGAAGCAGAAAAATGGGGAGGCATGTTGATACAAATGATGCACAAAATGCCTGAAAGTTCAGTACAGAATATTGTTATTAGGTGCATTTTAAGGTTTTATTTAATAACAAGTGGCATTTCAATGACTCATATGCAACTAGCAAAGYCTGTACCCTCATGAATGTGTGCACGCATGTGTGTCCGTAATAATTTGAGGAATGCATAAGTGATTTTAATAGTTTTCAAGGACATGGCTATACTTTTGACAAAGTCAGCATTGTGCTTCTCATTATGTCAGAGCAAAAGTACAAGTGCAAAAGGTTATGAGGCCAGATCATGAAACTAACTTTCTTCGATAGTTACTTGAGTATCAATCTAAATATAAGTTTAAAAAATGCTAGCAGGGATTTTAATTGTGGTCTTTACTTTGAAAACATTAACGTCTGACTCGGTTTGAGAAGTCTGAARAACAATAATTTTGTTCTTAATAATTCGGAAAATGAGCCCAGGTACAGTCCAGATTGCTTATGATTCCCCAAGAGTAGCATTACAAATAAAAATACCCCCAATCTCAAACTTCGTATTAACTTCCTACTAATGAGCTGAAGGGCACATACTAAACAAAGGTAACGAAAAACTTGGTAAATACATAGCAATAATTTATCATTTTGGGGGGCGGGGGAGAAGACTCTCTATTGACTAGATCATTGTATAGATATTCCTTTCACACAGAATCACAGAATCACAGAATGGTTGAGGCTGGAAGGGATCTCTGGAGATCATCTAGTCCAACCCCCCTGCTCAAGCAGGGTCACCTACAGCATGTTGCACAGGACCCTGTCCAGATGGCTTTTGAATATCTCCAGAGAAGGAGATTCCACAACCTCTCTGGGCAACCTGTTCCAGTGCTCTGTCACCCTCACAATGAAAAAGTTTTTCCTCATGTTCAGATGGAAGYGTCTGTGTTTCAGTTTGTGCCCGTTGCCTCGCGTCCTGTCGCTGGGCACCACTGAAGAGAGTCTGGTCCCATCCTCTCGACACCCTCCCTTCAGATACTTGTACACATTAATAAGATCTCCTCTCAGCCTTCTCTTCTCCAAGCTAAACAGGCCCAGCTCTCTCAGCCTTTCCTTATAAGAGAGATGCTCCAGTCCCCTAATCATCTTTGTGGCCCTTCGCTGGACTTGCTCCAGTAGTGCCACATCCCTCTTGTACTGGGGAGCCCAGAACTGGACGCAGTACTCCAGATGTGGCCTCACCAGGGCTGAGTAGAGGGGGAGAATCACCTCCCTCGACCTGCTGGCAACACTCTTCCTGATGCACCCCAGGATACCATTGGCCTTCTTGGCCACAAGGGCACATTGCTGCCTCATGCTTAACTTGGTGTCCACCAGCACTCCCAGGTCCTTCTCAGCAGAGCTGCTTTCCAGCAGGTCAACCCCCARCCTGTMCTGGTGCATGGGGTTATTCCTCCCCAGGTGCAGGACCCTGCACTTGCCTTTGTTGAACTTCATGAGGTTCCTCTCTGCCCACCTCTCCAGCCTGTCCAGGTCAACATTTAAAACATACTAATCTTTCTTACCTTAGCAAGAAATCGGACATTGCTCCAGACAGAGATACAGTTTCACTATATGAATATGTATCAAAACAGAATACTTTTGGTCAGTATTAAATCCAAGCCCTTCTGGACTGCTAGATCTAGGCAGTTTTTTGCAAACTTAGGGGACATAACAACAGATATATATTTGAGGCAACATTTCTTCAGAAATTTAACACAATCAACTTTTTAAAATCTCCCACTCAGACAGTAGCTTGAAAAGATTCAGGGATTATTTCCTTGACAATATTACCCATTGGCAAAGATAATTTAAAATGTTAGTCCACGAATATATATTTTGTTGCCTTTAATTTGTGAAGTGGAGCTAAATTCAAGCCAGATTCAAAGATTATCTGACATTTGATGATACATTTCTTAGTCTTTTAAAATCAAACTCAATGTTATACTCACTTATATCTATTTATATTTTTATTAGCCATGAAAAAATGCTGCTTTTTTATCTCCAGTTATTTTTTTATATAGTTAGAGCAGCAGTTATGAAAATATTTGTCCAAGCTCTAGACATGTTTGCAGAGCAAATTTGGGATCCTCATTCCTGACTGGATCCTTGTAGTATAAATAATTATGTTACAGAGATGGACGATTACTGACTTTAAACATTTCAAACCTACATATATTGAAGCTAAATTGATGAAGCGGGATCGCTGATCTAACAGAAGTTAAGCATACTCTGTAGTGTTCTGAATGGAAGCCTGAAGCTATAATCAAATGAAGCTACAACTTATCCCACCTTCCAGACTGGAGATAAGGTGTTGGTTGAAAAAATACAAGTGATGAAAGGGGAAGGAAAATCAATTTCTTTGTAGTCTAAACAGGGTAGCAGATAATTTTTGCTTCAGGAGTGAGTAAACAAAGGAAGGACTCCCAGCAAAGTGACTGTGAGGAAGACAATGAGAAACTCRTCCCTGGGTCTTAGTACCCAACCTGGAGAAAGTCAAGTTGCCCTGACTTTAAAAAAAGTGTAGCTATAAGGTGATCTCTAGAAGCAGTACAACTCTTTCCCAACAGTATCAAACATTGCTCCAAATAAATGTGGAAATTTTTTTTTCATATTTTCCAGTGACTGCATTTCAAGGCCCAGCCTGCTTGTGTGTGTGCAGTTATCAGGGTGCAACTGCACCAGATTTATGCCTCAGGCCTCACCTTCTGGTTTACAACCTATGATTCTTGTTTGAAGGTTAGAAAAATTATGAAAAAAGATGCTAAAACCACTGGATCTGCAGTTTCCTGCTTCTTCCACACACAAATATCCACAACAATTTCATAGTAT
The DNA here is from genome assembly GCF_003343035.1 of Apteryx rowi. Lineage (NCBI taxonomy): Eukaryota > Metazoa > Chordata > Aves > Apterygiformes > Apterygidae > Apteryx > Apteryx rowi. The sequence continues at coordinate 137,689 of NW_020451040.1, read as the reverse complement.
TTTACATTTATGTTCCATTTCCCATCCGGTGGGAATTTGGGCAGGCAGACATGGGGGAGTTCCTAGAAATGCCCCAACATGTGCAGCCCCAGTTTCCCTACCTCTGCTTCTGCCACCAAAGTATGGTGGTCCTGCATGGTGAGGTAGGGCAGAGAGGCAGACATGGCCCAGTCTCTTATTTTCTTCCTTTCCAGTTCAAGACTTTCACAGCTCCATAGAAACTGTTCACAGACTGACTCCTCTGTGGTTATCCCATGTGACTGTGTCCCATTTCCACTTGATCAAGTAGCTCCAAACAAATAAACGTGTTCATAGTGACACATGCTAGAAGTTCATTCTTTTGATCAAAGGAAGCAGACAATCTAACATTATCGCCTAGTCTGGTATGAAAAGCATTCAAGAATAAACTTCTGGTTTTGCCTCACCCATACTTTGAAAAGGAGATTTCTCAGCCCCAGTCTGGCACAGTTCTTGACTGTAACAACTCTGTGTGTGGCAAGGCCCACATAAATTTGTCCCCAGTGAAGTGGTTGCTAATGCATCCTGTGACCATACAATGAAGGTAGGCAGATAAGACTTCATCTCAGTAAAATTCTGCTATTTTTTCATCTGGATGTAGCAACATGCCAGGCTGATATAACCAGTAGACAGAGGAGCAGAAGGAGAGCAGTTTTGAAAGTCAATATATTCTGCAAACTGTCATGTTGACTTTCATGTCCATGTCCCTAAAGCTTGAAAGAAGCCTTGGGCAAACCACTTGAAAAAAACTATTACAGAGACAACACTAGCTGTAAAGTTCTGGATCTGTATCTAAGCACAGACTTTCATAAAGAATTGTGATTTTCTGCCTGGCCTGGAGGCTGCCTCTCCTCAGAAGTTGTGCTGATGCACACCTGATGAGGGAAGTCTTAGCATAGCAGCCTATCCCAGTATGGAAACTACCAGAGCTGCATGTGTAACATAAAGGGCTTTAAGGCAAAAAGCACAGTGTAAAAGTACCCAGTTATGATGCGCACAAGATCAGCTTACGTTCATTCCTTGTGCATCAATGTCAAATGCTTTTCAGATTTGGCCAGTTATTTTCCTGTTTATTATGGTGCCCAGCTTGGTGAATGAAAGATAATGTATCTTGGTCTTACAATAACTAGATGACGGAGGGAAAAAAGATCACTGTGACACTGCACAGTTTGAGAAAGACAGGCATGAAGGCAGAAGATAACAACCAAAGCCAACAAAACCCAACGAGCAGGATGTTGCTGGATAAACCTAATAAAAATAAGGCCTGGATCCTACAGATACCTTTGCACTTGCTTAACTTAAAGCATGTAAGTCTTCCATTTGCTGCCATTGTCCCCTGGCTCTACTTGCATTCCTAAAGCCCAACAACAACAGTGTTTGCAGGCACAGGGGTAGGAATGAAATCAAACCCACACAGACAATTTGTCACATAGGATCTGATCCTGATGGATTACTATTGTAAGATAATGTGCAGCAAGAAAAAGAACAAGAGTATAGACCAAGATACATATAGACAAAAGGATACATTTTAGTAATGAAATGGACAAATATACAGATAAGGTAAGGGAAAATTTATACGCTGAATAGATATCTAGACTTCCTATTATCAACAGTTAAATATCTATTATCATGCATGGCCGACGATTTTAGGCTGCCACTTTCATTTCCCTTGCTTGTGTTACATTATTCTGTTTGTTTAAACATATTTTAAGAAATAATTAAAAATAAAGAAAAACAAACCTTCCCCTTCAACAATATTCATAAAGTCTCTTTACCTGGATCACATGGCTGTCATGTACACAGCTGCTAATGACTGACAGCCCAAACTCATAAAATTTAGTATTGGTGAGTACTGAACATCAGGGCCTGGAGAACACTGTCTACAGTGTTCTCCAGTTGCATATGATATACCTTTGACTCCCCTGCACAACTGAAAAAAAGATTAGTAAATAGTAAACAAATGTCTCATAAATATGTCATATTTTAACTGTTGTACAGTAGCTCTGACAGAGGGGAATTTGCCTTACTAATGACTGGAGATATTTTTCTTTACAATTAAGTTTGGGAGAAATTGACTGCGTTGTTCCTACAACTCCCCTTGCTGGACAAGCTGTAGAGATGCAGGGGAAAAAAGCTACAATAAAGTTGCTCCTTGCACTCTGTGCTGTAGGCAATTGCCAAGACAAATCATTTTCCTGAACTGAAGGAAAGGTTTCATCACTTAATAAAGGGAAATTCCTGAAAAAATATGCAGCCATAATGCAGAATTAAAATAGTAAGGTTGTATGCCCCCAGTCTCTCCAGAAGAAAAATGTTGCCTTCTGGCCACATACATGTTAAATACTCTGAGATGACACCATGGTGAGGAAAAGTACCAAAATGCATTGATAATGACAGTGATATAAACATTAATCAGTATCAGTCCAGACATCTCATTTCATAGCACTCAGATGACTAGTTTAAAAAACAGCTCAAAAGCCAGCATCCAGCTATTGACCCCACAATAATTTTACAATGATTGATTTTACAATAAATGTACAATGATGGGACCCTGAATGTTGAACTTTTACCTGATCAGCTTTCTGAATCTAGTTAAGTTTAAGTTCATGACCCACATCTAGGAAGAAACAATGTCTGAGAGGTTTGCCTCTGAATCAGCATTTTGATTCCCGCTCTATTTCAGAAACAGCACACCCGTGGGCATTTTTTACATTTAAAGTGTGCTTAATGGAAAGGTGGTGAAAAGCGCTGAGCTGCCAGTCCTGAAGACTAACATGTACTATTTACCCAGAGGAAAAAAGCAACTGAAAACTAACCTTAACTTTGCCATACTACGTTACAAAACCTTCAGTAAATCAGTTTTCTTCAGAAAACTGCATATAAAGTTACTGCTGTAGGAAACCTCTGCCATTAGCTCAGGTCTCTTTCTCTATATTAGCGTGTTTTCTTGAGGTATTCAGATACACAGAGACCCTCAGTATGCCTGGTAGTTTGAAGTCCTCATACAAACATACTTTCTGTGATAGGGCTTGTGACACTTCCTCCTCCAGTGTAGTCAGGCTACAGAACATAACCTCCTTTACCAGAATGCTGCTGGCAGATGATCAGTTCCTCTGCAGTCAGTGGTATCTTCTGGCCTAAATTCACCTTCTTCTTCACAGGTCTACAAAATCGAATTCAAAAATCTAATTAAAATGCCTTCTCTGCTGCTGCAAAACTGGGCAAATGCATCCAATCAGAGATACAAAGGAAATGCTATGCAACTCCAACAGTGTTATTCCACTGTTTTTGTTGTATGTGTTTATTAAGCACTCATCACTTGAAAGTTTCGATATGTTTCTAAGATTTGGAAAGAAAATGCACCTGTAAAACTATAAGGGGGGGGGCATTTTCTAAATCAAGTGTTAACATGTCTCATACCTTGACTAGAGGAAGAATCAAAAAAAAAAAAAGATGAGGCTTTCACTACACTTTAAATAAGACCAAGCTCTATGTGCACTTCTGTGAAAAGTCCCTAGGGAAAGGGGCCATAACAGAAGACACTATAGAAATTAGACACAAAATATTCATAGAAAAAAAATTCAGAGATTCACAATGTTACTGCTCCTTGGCTGTATGCTGATGTCTCTACTGGAATGTGTGGCCCTCTCAGTTTTGCTAATGGAAGAGAAAATACGGCCATTTCCTATTCATGTCCATGAAAAACCCAGCATCTTAGCCTGAACCACGTTCCACGTCAGCTTAAGCTAAGTCATCAGACTTTGCACTAATGCAGCTGAGGCATGCTCACATGTGCCATTCCACCAGTAATATCTGGCAGAGGGGCTATAACAAATACCAGGGTGAGAGGTTCGGTGATATGGTAACAACTCCACAATCATTTGCTAAATGAACTTTTGTGATGGACACATGTGGTGGGTCCCTACCAAATATTGGTTATATAGGAGAGTGAGATAAATGGAGAAGCAAAGGAAAGAAAACTGAGACTGTAGACCACTTATCATTCGTTCTGGGTACCAGTAAGCAAATACTGAACTTCACCCAGAAGTGAACTGATGATGTGCAGGGAGAATGAGACAGATGGGTGAGGAAGTCTCTCATGCAACCATGGCTACTCAGCCTGTCTTAGAATTCGAAAATGTAGTGAAGACCTGCAGTGTCCCATTTCCAATCAGCAGACATACTATGTACATGGAAGCACTTTTGTATTGGCTCACACAGGTTTACATACAATGCAAGCAGCAACAGAAAATGGCAGTTATCCCCAATGTTTTTGTACCTGATCTTTGGTTGCTCCCCAGTCTTTCCTAAGGGGCCAGATAAGGCAAAACACACAGCAACGCTGTGGGGAGGCTCTTACTGCCTGTTACAGTGACCACACAGGGGCTGTTCTGGAGGCGAAGAGAGAAATGGTTGGCTCAGGCCAACCCCAGCCYGTGCCACAGAACTGCTAAGGGAGCGCCTCAGCCACTGGTGTGCCTGGAGTTAGCCGGGAGGTGGCAATGAAGAACCGGAGAACACCATCACTGGCCCATGAGTATTCCTGAGGACAGAATACAGATTTCCTTACAGAGATTACAGTTCTCATTCTGCATCAAAGCTGATTACAGCTCCAACATGCTCAGGTTTATGCAAAGTGGTTTATTATTTGCATTTTGTTATGCATAATAATGTAGATGATGACAACATTTTTTTTCTGGCTTCACAACAGTCTGATTGGAATAAAGCTTCATTCTCACCCAACTGAACACTGAGCTAAGCAGTGGTCTCTCTAGTACTGGAGGGGAGAGTTCTCTGAACCAGCTAATGATGCTGTTCCATTTGATTAAAGGTGATATTTTTTCATAATATGGAAAGTTATGGATCAGAAATCTAGAAAAAATGACAGATCAGAATGTGGTGCTTGGAAATGCTCTGATTAAATGAATTTTAGCTASAGATGAGTTTACAGCTTTTTATCAGATACAGAAATTATGTTCCAAATATCAGAAAGCTGAATCTGCAATTTTCAATGCAGGGCTAAATCAGAGCAGTAATACCAGGAATTCAACAACATTATTAATTCATTTTCAGATGGAGTCTGAGCTCTGGACTTCACGCGTTAGTCCTAACTGCTTTAACCATGTGCTGTGTGCCCAGTCACATTTTCTTAACAGTGAGAAAGATCTTACCAAAGTGTGTGCTCTTCTCTTCTCAGAGATCACAGCCATTACTGAGTCCTTTGATCCAAGACTTTCAAAGAGTAGGGGAAATTTTCTTATTTGACTCCAGGGCTTGGATTCCAACAGGGAGAGATATGAAGACAGAACAAGGAGAATTTGGAAGTGTAGCATTAATGCAATCAGATAACTGAGCTGTCTGATCAAATATTGCCAAATTGACCACGTCATCTATTGAATTTATATACATCTTATGTATAGTAAATTTAGTGTAATATTATAGAATTTTATTGTAAAGTTTAATCAAAATCACTTTTGTATTAATCTGGCAAATGCAGTTTGGGAATAGCATTTTTCCTCCAGGATCTCTTTTTATGCTGTGAAATAACAGGTAATATATTTCCATTTACAGATGCTTAAATTCAGACACCAGGACCTATCAGGAAGCCAGGAAGTACTAGAAACTTAGGAAAGTCAGCAGCACACAGAACTGGATTTGAACTACCATTAATTGCTCTCTTGGTTGCAGCAAAATTATGACACAAGTCACTACAGTAAATCTTTTAGACCAGAAGATAACTCCTGACCCCTACAACTGTCATCTCCACACATGCTGGGAGCTTTCACATCAACGGGGGTTTTTTGCCATGTAAAAGGAGCCAAGTAGCAGAACTGGAATATGCTTAATGAATATGAGAATTTTGCCTTCAGTTCTGAATCTGTAGTCTGACTGTTCATACTGTGGATTTGAAAGGCAAACCTGAGAGACTAAACCTGGAAGGCTTTTCAAGAATAACTTGATGCCTGTTTAGAAGATACAAAAACTTAAAAGAAGAGGTAAATAAAAATACAGCAGCAAAAATGAAAATCAATTAGAAAAGACATTCTAGGAAAAAAAATAGAATTTTTGATTATTTGGTATTAATCAGACTTTCCTCTCATCCCCAAACCCATCTCCAGTCCAAATGTACAGTTCATTTATTCCCATTTTTTTTCTTAGTTGAGTATTGTAATGTCTCATGTATTGAGACAGAATTATATCAAGATGCTGCATATAGGTACAGTGCACAGATATAGAGAAGTATATGGCTGATAAAATTATTTTTTTCCTTTGAAATGGTGGATATTTTGTCATTGATTTCACTGGGAGCAAGTTGTATGTTTAGGTATGATTCATAGCTTCATAGAGTTCATTATTCTCTCCTACTGGTTCATTATTGGAGTATCATTGAAACTAACAATTAAGTGGCATGAAACTGTTGGGCAAATGCCCTCAATCAGAAGTAAAATGCATTTCATTCCTTCTAGCAACAGTTATTAGTTTTTGTGAATGGCAGTCACCTGGATGAGTAAGAAAGGTGCATCCTCAAGAAAGGATGCAGTTCCATGTAACAAGGACATACTGTATTCAAATGTTTAGTTAACACAGTTTTAACTCAAACTGGGTTAGCTAATGTAGTGTTCTGCCTGTCCGAGGATCTTTACACCGGTTCAACAATGTACTGCTGAAAGTAATGGGAGCTGATCTGAATCAACAACAAACAAGACAGGGATTTATACATTAGAAAAGGAAGATTAAATAATGGAGGTCTCTTTTTATAATTTAAATATAAATCTATTTAAGGTCTTGTTTCAGAAGAAGATGCTTAGAATTGCACCTTTTTATTTTCCATTCATTGATACTTCTGCAAATTAAGGGAAATTCAGAGCTGTCAAGAAGAACAACCCCCCCAAATTACTAATAAATATGTTAATATCAAACAGTTTCATTCATCCATTTAGCATGATGATAACTCAGAGTCCTGCAATCCCTCTATTACGACTAATATTATCACTGACTTTTGCAACTACTGAAAGAATAGAGCAGCAACAACTTTCTGTATAATTTTACAAGATAATGTTATGATATTCTTTGCTATTGTAAAAGAATGAGAGTTTCATAAAGAATATGGCAGATGTAAAGCTTTGTAAAAAGGAGGTGGATGGTAAATGTGAAAGTATGTTTGACATTTTATCTTCTCATCCTTTGTTTAAAATTTTCCTTTTCGTTTTCTTGCAGCATGTTGAATGGAACCAGTTTTTCTCCTATGAAAAGCATTACGTCTAATTCCAACAGTATCTATGAGAACCTGTAATATTTTAGATTGATTACTAAACTGTGAAATACTAATATACACAGTGTTCTTTGGCTTGAACTAGATCAGCATGCAGATGCAGAATCAGTGAAATTTTACATGGAAGCCTGGTGGTTGTTTTGATTCAGTACAATGATATTTCTGTTCAGGAAAATTTTGCTCAGAGAGCCAATATGATCATAATAGAGCACAATGGAATTCAGCAACCCTAGCTATTAATGTTAAGAAAATCCACTGAGCAATACCAAAAAGCAAGTAAACCATGAGGTCAGGTGCAAGCTTCCATACACAGGCTAATCCCCAATKAGAAGACTTTTTATACTAAAATCACAGGTAAGAAAATTGCTGCCTTCACTCCCTTTTGGCCACACCAATATTGAATTGAATTGATGCCTTTGGCCTGCATAGAAGGAAACAGTGACTTGCAGACCTATTTTTCTGAGCTTATAGCTTGCATATCACTGTCTACTTTGATGATATGATCAGCTATATGAGTCACATTTACTGTTTTTTGCCTGGAATCCGTTGGAAGGCTATGTTTTCTAAAGCCTACCCTGTTTTATGAACTACTTAAACATTGCAGGATGAAGGCTGGCTAAGTGCCAGACTTCATGCTGGGTCACTGATGTTCTTCACTGCCTGTAAGAAACCACACTTAAAATGAGGAATACACAGAGAGGAAAGGATAGGCACCATGAGGACAGACTCTAGGCCTTAGCAGTATCTGTCCTACCAGACAACAAAAAGTCAAGTTTGAAAGTCATTGCAGCATGCAGGTTATCTGTTTTATCAGACAGCAGGTCTAAAAAGAGCCACTAATCTGAGATATGTGAGAAGACACCCAGTGACAAATTTCTTCTAATTTCAGGTTATGTCCTGAGCCACATTTAACTCCAGCAGAAGACCAGAGCATAAACTGTGAGCCAAAACCAATATGCTGCTTAGTCTTCCAGATTTGACAGTTACTCTTATGTTGTCTCTGCTTGTTGAGTGTATTAATTTCTTTTAATTTCTGTTAAAAAACTGTGAAAACTGTGATTTAAATTATTTAGAAGGTAAAAATGGACAATCACATATGAGGACACTTATAAAGTGAGCTGCAAATGGTAAAAAGCAACAAATAGTAGCACAGCGTGTTTCTTATTTCTGTGACTGCATAACAGATCAAACAGCCTCATCCCCAACCAAAGACTTGACAATGCATATGCACAGCCACAATAGCTGCACATTGAAATGGTATCGCTCAGGAAATACATTTCACAAATCTATTTCACACAAAATATATATGAGAGGCAACTGAATGATATTGTGAATAGGGTTGAGTATTTTTAACATAAGTCAGTTTTGAGACATAAAGTGGTTGGCTGTGTTCCAAGGAGAATTAGACTTGAGGATTCCTCTAAAACACTTTTATCTGCAGAGCAGGGTCAGAGATTTCTGAAACAGGACTCAACTTCCACCAGAAAAAAATACATAAATACAGGCACCATGGTGAATGCTATTAATCAGAAAGATGTAACAAACAGGTCTATCTTAAACTGCAAATTCAGCACATATTGACATTCAACTGAGACTTTGCTCTTAGTTGAATAATTCCTAGTAGGCCAAACAAGCAGGAAAATTGTGACAAAAATGCTCATTTTCTGCCACAGTTTACAGTTAATAGCCTGAACCTGTAAACTGTATTGCGCTGTAATAGGATTTCTTACAATAATGTGCCTAAGTTGTTGAGGGTTTGAGCCCAGCAAGTATGAATCTCCATCTTTTACAGCTTTTCTTTTTTTTATAATACTGCCTAACATATCACAAACTTTTGAGACGCACATTAAAATAGCTTTGGCTGAAATACTTCAAGTGTATACTGTTAGATGCTAATTAGTCACAGGGAAGATCACTGGAATGCAAGGCTCATCTGCTAAATCACTCTGACATCAGGCTTGACTGCCCTGTATAAACAGGCAGAGTTGTTTCTTCTGGCAGACATGTTCTATTAGTTTTAAAATGCAAGGGGTTGGAGCCTTGGTTGGAGGTAGAAGGAACCTAAAAACTGGAATTGTCATCAGAAAAGGAGGAAAATTTAATCAAGCTCAGGAGAACGCTCGGATATGTCATCGATTATGCTAACAATAAAACTAAACCCAGAAACATTGGTACATGTGGATCTTAGCAGTATGTGTTCACTTGATTTAAGCACACAAATATCTTAATGTCACATTTAGAATTTACCTTGGCATTGACACTTGAGTATCAGAAAAGAGGCAAGATCAGAGGAGAGATATGGACAGCAGTGAATTTGGTTTAAGGTGGAACTAGCATGAACAGGTTTGTGGTTTCTGTGTGTACCTAAACTGAAACTCTGCCGCCACAGTGAGAGGGATATCAGCAAAAGAATGGAAAGCTGGAGGGGGGAAGGGATACAATTAATCCTCCCATGCAATTAGATACTTAAGATTTCCTAGTGAATGGAATGAAAAATATTTGCAACACCTGGCATAATGGACTAAGGATCTCAAAGCTGATATCAACTGTGGATTAACTGGGCAGAAGCATGAGGCAGCACAGTCTTGATCCTGCATCACTGAACTTCATAGGGGTTTTTCAGTTTAGTTCAATGGATGCAGACTGTGAGAGGGAAGGCTGTGGAATAATACAGTCTCCCCTCCTCTCCTGAAAGCTAAAATTTCCTCTGAGTTCATACAAAACTAAAAATCTACATAAGAAATGGAGAAGGACTAGATATATGTAGGAATATCAAGAAGAAGACAAAGAAGACAAACAATAGGAATATAAGCAAAGCCAGTCTTGAGGACATGCTGCCAGGACCCCATTATCTGAAATCCATTCTGACTTTTATTCCTATCTGTGCAGGGGTGATGGAAAAGAACAAAGGGCCCCAAGTCTTAGCATCCGCTCAGGGTGTCCTGGACATCTGAAAATTGTCTCTGAACCTAAGCTACAGGAAAAAGGAAAAAAAACAGAATGAGAAAGTGCTGTGCATCACTTTAACCATGTTCCACAAAAATTGTACTATAAGGCAGGTTATAATTTCATTTGCAATTGTAGTGACATGAACAAATTTTTTGAGCTTCAGTTCTTTATGCATTTATAGCTTCAGGGCTTTCCAATCTGTATAGATTTGCTTACCTTTGTACAAGATGAAAGTTAAATGAGTTGTTTATGTCACTGAAACCTGAACAAGTTGTCCCWGAAAGGTGAAAGAATGTTCTCTGTTACACCTTGCCAAACCACACAATTACTCCTTGGTGTCAAATTATCTGACTGTGCTTTACTTCTCCTTACTGTACCTACCTTCTTTATGTTCCTTGCCGACATCTTTGCAATTTTGTGAGTATATACATAAATCAACATTGTTTTGTACAAATGGTTTCTATGGAACCTATGTAATGCCTTTGTTTATCTTGAAAAACTACATACATGGGCATCTGATGTGACCTATATATTAAAACCTTACATTTGAGCTGTGATTAGATTACAGGGAAGTGTTTGTACTGTAATTGTTCTCCTATTCTTAACTTCAAAGAATAATATTGTAAATGTAGCTACATTAATTTTAAGAATATCTGAATGATATGTCAAACTTTGGATATGCTACACAATGTTATTTTGAGAAATATCCAGTTATGCCAATTACAGTTTTTGCCTGTGACAAAAATGTCTATGAAAAGTATCTGTGAATGGGAAATCATTATTGAATCCTAACGTTAGCAGCAATGATTGCTGCATTAGTTAAAGGTTATAACCATCATAAACAAGGAATTTAGCCTTACCTTTTTCTTGTTAACTGAATGGTAGAAATGCATTTACATAACTTATAAACCAATGAAATTGAAGAGGAATTTTCTATTAAAATCCTGACTGCTTTTTTTCCACAAAAAATTTTAACCATACTATTTGAAGACTTGGAAAGCTAAGGTCACTTCAGCCAAAAAGTATTAATTACTATTGCAATGATGGCCATTTTATCTTGTTTCTTTTTGACTGGAAGCCCCACTATTCTTCTCTGCTCCTTTTTCTTTTATGGCCTTTGGCTAGCAACTTTGGCTCTATTTGCTCTGTCCTTTGCTCTTACTTTCCCTGAAGTAGCTCATTTTTCTTTTCTCCGGTCCATGCAGCCCTTTCCCAAGCCACTACCTCTCTTAYGAATAGCAACTATTCTGGTGTCTGTTGTTTACTTTTCTTCCTCAGATCTCTTAATCAGTTTTCCCTTGTCCTCCATAGTTCAAACTGCTAAAACAATGCTTTATTTATCCTGCTATTCTAGTAGGATATTTCTTATCCTATTGTCAAGACAATTCCTGTTACTTCTTCTGTAGTATTCTGAGTCACAGTCATGGCTCTCCAAGCTGTAAAAGGAATGATCAGACTAGTGAATGGGGAAAAATTACATCACTCTAAATTAAATCAAACTTTTTTTTTATTATAAAGCATAATCCAGGATTTCTTGTAATTGGTGTAAGAGAAAAAGTAAGTAAAAGCATAGTTGTTGAATAAAGAGTACATCTGGGCAACATTTCCAGTGAACAGTTGATCATTCTGAAGCTATTAGTAATTTTTGGACTAATTTGGCCATTAACTTAAAAAAAAAAACCCAGACCAACTAAATGTCAAAAATTGTTTTGACATTTTTTGAATGAACCACTTAATTTTCCTGGCTAGATATGCAATTAGAAGGAGTGTTTTCTTCCCTCAATCTTATATTCTCAGTTCAACCCCCCTATTTGCTTACTTCAGAAGCCAGGAAGTATTTTGTGTATGGTGAAATGGTATTTAAAGTTGAATGTATTATACTGCATTCAGATTAACTTCTCTTTCTAACGAGAGGAAAACTCTCTGTTGCAGCACTTGAATCTTCCACTTCTGAGGTAGGAGATCTGACCCTAATCAGCATACCAATGAATATTTCAGAAATATATGATACGTGCAACACTTCAACCAGAAGGACTGGAAAAAATGCGCAAAGGAAGAAAGGAATTTATACTAAAATCGCAAATAATCTCACAAGTCTTTCCATACTATAGCTCCCTAGAGGCTTTAAATATAAGATTTGGGTCTTGTTAAATGGCTTGAAAGGCAAAACAAAGACATCTTTGGGTCAAACAAAATATTTCAGTGACTCTCAGTTTTGAGTTGTAATATTTCTGAAAAGCTCCACAATAAAACTTATTTTCAGATTGACTCGAACCACAGTTACTCACACAGTGCATAAAGTGCAGAAAATTCTTGAAGTCTGTGTTCTGTTACTAACTCCCAGTAGCTATATAAATAGATCTGTTTACACATTAATTTTTGTAACTTGTGTTGGGTAAAATACAAATAGTATCCTTCCTCATATATTTAATCTAATATGTCTGAAAGAGCTATCAAAACAGAGCAACAACACAAAAGGTCAAGTTCCATAGCCACCAAGAACAACACAGTGCAAAATACAGATATGCCTACATTATACACRGCACCTTGGTATATAATATCAACAACTTGTTATTTACTTTAAGTAAATTATTTACTGATCTTTTGTTATGAAGAACTTCCCAACCTAGTAAATCCAAGATTCTCTGGATGAAATAAGGCATCAAAAAAGTCTTCTATAAAGAGAAAGACTTGGATGAATTGAAGGTCATATGAACTGATCTCCTAGGGTTTGATACCTTGCCAGTACCTGCCACTTCATTTGAAAAATCATGTTTTTGCATTCCTGATTTCTCTGAGAAATTCAACTTTTTAGAGATTGTTGCTGACAATACCAGCAGGTAGGAGGTTTGTGGACTCTGACCTGTGTTGGAATGATTGTCCAGTCTGGCAGATTCAGGGCTTTTTGCCTTTGCAAAATTTCTTATAGTTGGATTGCAATTGCAACATAAGAGGGATAAGAAAGAAGGTCCTGGCATGGAAGAATAATTGGTGAAAAAGACAGCAAACAGATGATAAGTGTGAAGTGAAGTGGAATTCTGTAGTAATTGATATTGGGATCTTTTTTGTTCAGTATATTTGCAAACAATCTGGAAAGGGCAGAGAGTAGTGAGATGAGATAGTTCACTAAATAAAGTATCGAGAGTAATGAGGATGAGGGAAAGTGTTAGACATTAGGCCAGAAAGACCTCATGAGACTGAACATCTGGTCAATAAAATGGCAGCTGGAAATTGGTGCACGTGATGCACATATGAGGAAACAGTCCTGACTTCACACAGACAGATTGGCTCTGAACTCACTGTTGCCACTCAGGAACAAGATCTTGTTCCTATCACAGACAACTCCATAAAAGCATCAACTCAGTGCACTGGACCATTCCAAAAAGCAAAGTGAAAGTTAATAATTCGCAGGAAGGAGTAGAGAACAAAGCAGAAAACCTCATTATATCACTACATAAATCCATTATTAGCCAACATAATGAAAACTGTGTGGTTCAGATTCCACCCATCTCTATATCATAGAACTGAAAAAAATCATAGAAGGCAACAAAGATAACCAAAATTTGGGAGGGAAAAATAAAATGAACATCTATGCAAGATAGGACTTTTCATTCTGGAAAAAATAAGTCTGAGTGGAGATATGAGGTCTTCAAAATCATCAGAGGAATAGATGTAGATTTAGAGGGTAATCACTGTCTCTTGCAATCGAAACAAATGGAAAAAACCTGCATCAAATGGAAGAGCCTCAAAACAAACAAAAAGAAGTGGTTCTTCTGACAATATGAAGCATCTTTGCTGTAGGTTGTTTTGGACTGRTTTGAGCAGGCTTTAGACTAACTCTTGGAATAGAATTTCTTTGAGGAATATTTAATATAGAATATAGAAACCACTAATGGCTTTAAGACTGCAGAAGTACCCAGAAGTATTACGTGCTTGTCCTACTTTTATTCTCTTCTCTAGACAACTGTTTTTTGCTGCTGTTGGAAACAGAATACTGGAATAGATGAATCTTTGGTCTGATCCCATGCAGCTATTCTTATGATTTTAGCATTGCTATCCTTTTCTGACCTGGATAGTTAAGATGAAGTTTGGAGCCCCTTCTGTGCATTTTTTGTATTTTTGTTATGAGGTGAAATTGATGGAGAGAATTTTTAAAGCAATTTTGCCTAGTCACAGGAATGTATAAAGCTTTGTTTCCCCACACAGTTTACCTGCTCAGAGCTTCAGGACTCTTGCGATCAAGATTTTGGCCAAAAGCTCTGTGTCTCAGCCTGTTCTCAGGGCCAGGCAACTGAAGATTGTGTAGATGTCTCAAGTGCCTGTAATTGCTTAACTTTTTTTCTGTGATTTTCTCTATTTCCTCTCTTTCAGACAAATCATTCCATTGTCCATTGCCTTCAACCTTATATTTGCTATAGGTCTCAAGTAAATCTTTGAGCCACCAAGTTCAGTTCTTACTCAGGTTTTGTCACATCCCATACTTGAGTAGTACTATGCATAATTTAAAAAAMCATCTTACACAGAAAAGTCTAATGGCTTCCTAATACTTATCTTGAATGAAACAAATTTGTATAACAGGTTTGACATGATTTAACAAACATATTCAACTATTACAACTTGTGTGGGAAGGAAATGGGATTTAATCTTTTATTCTGTCTCTGTCAGCAATTTATTCATGTACTATTTAGGGGTCTAAGCCTGCAAACTGGTAAGCCACTTTAGCTCCCACTGGATAAACACTAATGAGATTACTCAGCTCCCAAGACATGCTAAGCTCCGTGAAGAAAGGGCCCAGACAAAAAAGTAGAATTTCTTTTTATTGTTTTTTCCATGAATCATGTGGAGATGGCCAGGCTAGGAAAGCTAACTTAAGTTTTAAAGGAGTTTTAAAGGAGGAGTTTTAAAGATCATTTCAGTAAGGGGCAGTAGCTAAAGATGTCTCAGACAAAAAGGAAGCTTCACTTTGGGATGGTGGGGTTAAGATGCATTTCTTTCTTTCATTTTCTAAATTAAGACGCTTCATTGATACTTGTTCTGTAAATAGAGGTACATGATACATTTGAGTTTTGCAGTGTCAATAAACTGTGTCAAAAGAGGTTTTTTCTCAATTCCAGAGAAACTCACATCATATGCCTGGAGCAAAGAACAGCCYGACACACTCCTTGCAAGAGTTTCCGTGAAGCTGTTTTGTGAGGTCAACAAAGGTTTGCTGGAGAACAGAGATTTGGGGCTCAACATCCGTAGCTCAGCAGATGCTCAACAGTCAGAAAGGGTGTACAAAGACATTCAAATTTAGGATATAGAAGATTTCTCATCCCAGTCTTGTAACCCTGGTTCAAGAGTCTACCATCAGACTGGGGCAGCAGTGCCTCAAGCAGTTCTTACGCTCAGGTAACCAGGGGACCAAACACTGCAACTGTGAAACATCTTTCTGTGCCAGAACCAGCACAGTAATGTTTTACAACATGGACCTTAGATCATAAGAAAAAGAGATTTTTGCTATCATCATTATCATCTCTCTGCTGGTTCTGCCATGCCCTGCTTCATTATGCTTTAATTTGGAAATTTGAAATGATTTCATGCAAAAAATCAGGCATTTGAATAGGAAAACTGCTCATATTCTCTAAGTCTCTTTTCAAGTTTATCTTCATATGAATCTAAGCAAATTATTTTAATATTTAAACCATTCAGATACTTGTAAATTATTTCATGTCTTAATTTAAAAGCATGTTTTTTATGAATTTAGACATATTGCAATTTGTTCCGTAAGGGCTTAATCCTTCATTCCTCATACAAGAAAAAATCCTATTGTCTAAAAGGGCTACTTGAGTTCACACCTTTCTCTCTGAGTCAGTCCTGTTTGTAATTAATGTGCCTGCTCTGAGTTCTCTCATTACTTTCTGGTTCTGACTGCCAAAACTGAAATACGACATTTTAGGAAGAACTTGAATTCATAAGTCTGGTAAGAAGGCGGCAAATTTTTTTCTGACCTTCAGTAGTAAAATACCTCAAACCGTAATATCACTTGAATCTGTAGAAATTAAAAAGGGTAAGGATTCCATTTTTTACACCCAGTTCTCCTCCCATTTTAATCTAATGCACAGGAGATCCTTTTTCCCACCTGAAAGAAATGTGACAGTTACTGGAAAACTGAAGTATGAAAGGAAAGTGTATGGAAACAAGCAGGACAGCAGTCAGCTCTAGCTAAACATACAGCAATAGCTGCTCTGGTGAAAAGAAAAGCAATGAAGCACCTGCAGGTTTGTCAGTATAAAAAGACTGACTGATATTTTGAACATGAAAGAATAGTACAGAAAAATGGCATTGAAACTAGGCAGAAGTCAGCCCTTTTAAAAAGACATGCCTATTCTACTTGGACAAAATGAAACAAACAGCACAAAAACTAATTTGCACCTATACAGTAACTAGTATTGATCCAAACAACCTGTTAATCATGTATTCCTCCCCTTTGTCAGGAAGGATTCAAGATTTGTTTGAGCTACTCTGTGCAAAGTCTACCCAGCCTATCTGATCTGCTTTGTACTTGCTGCTGTCACAGTCATAGGCTTGTTGCTGCAGCATGTAGCAGATCCCCGACAATAGTGTTCTTGCATTATCAGCCAACTAAGTTCTATTTTTAACTGTCCAATTTTTTCTAGTCCTGATGCATGCAATTGCATAGAGTAGCAACCAGGTTTGATTAGCTAGCTGATGGTATTGATAGCAAATAAGGACCTGGCTAAGGCCCAGATTTTCC
The DNA here is from genome assembly GCF_003343035.1 of Apteryx rowi. Lineage (NCBI taxonomy): Eukaryota > Metazoa > Chordata > Aves > Apterygiformes > Apterygidae > Apteryx > Apteryx rowi. The sequence continues at coordinate 120,692 of NW_020451040.1, read as the reverse complement.
ACAGGGATAACAAGTGTTAGCTTGTGTGCTTCAATGAAGCTAGTTTCCCAAAAGGTCTGGGTCCTCACAATTTGTAAAAATGTATATGTACTAAGATTTACTTATGTACAAGTCAAACTAGACCAGTTCTGGTTGCATCTGTGGCAGATGCAGGAGTATGCAAGGTGCAAGACAGAACAATATTGGAGAAATGACACACTGAGGGTCATGACAGATTCTAGCTGAACCATAGGGAATTTTCTCTTTTCCCTTATTCAGCAGAATTTGAAGATTGCCCATAACAGCACTGAGGTAACAGAAAATGGGGTTTATGGGGAAGAAGTAGATTTCTGATATGGTTAGGGATGACTTAAAGTAAAAATTCACAGTTTTAACTTGTTGGCTGATTACTGAGGATAATTTAAATAAATTATTTGTTTGAAAATAACTAAAAAACTGATCCAAGTGTATGTTTCAAGACTCTGAATAGGAGTGGAGATTGAAATCGTTAAAAAGAGAGCATGGTGTACTGTAATAGTGCCCTTTTAATTACAATCACAAGTGAAGAATGAGTAGTTTATCTGAGTTTCTTCCCATACTTTCTGGATATCCAATCCTGTAACTGGTGGCAAAGGATGAAATTGCAAACGTAAGCAGATGTAGGTAGGATTTATTTTTTAAAGCTGTGTTAAGTTTACCTGACTTCATCCTGTCTGGGGATTTAAATATGTTTGGGGAGAAGGAAAAAAAAAGAAAAGGAGAAGGGGAATAGGCCAGAAGTCGCTACCCACAGAAAGAGGCTTTGGAAGGCTCCGGTCCCGGTAACCCTGGGAAACACATCCCACACAAACACCCTCCCGGTTGCCACGGCGGGTCTTCACCTAGCATGACTCCGTGCTCATTAACCACTGAGGCGACAAACGGGAGCCCCTCGACGTCGCGGCCCAGCGCGGCGCCCCCGGACGGGCGGTTGGGCCGGGCCCCGGCCCCGCCTCCTGCCTCCCGCTGCGCCCTAACGGCCCGCACGGGCGGAACCAAGGCG
>NW_020451040.1:106998-119101 GCF_003343035.1 Apteryx rowi | reverse complement strand
GCGCAGCGGGCCCCGGCGCTGCCCCGCGAGCCCTGCTCCCTGCGAGCCGCGGGGGCCGCTGTAGAGCCGTGGTAGCAGGCTCCTTTAGGGATCCAAAGTTGCTTCTTTCAAGAAGTGTTTCAARAATCCCTGTGTTTACACGAATAAGTATATTTTTTCTGGATGACCACTATGACTTGAGTTGGGCTGCTTCTTATAGATAAAGTGAAACTGGGAAATGTTCTTGCCACCAACTTTTTGTGACTTGCACCAATCTTCCCTCCCTGCAGTTTAGTTAACCCAAATTGGGGAAAGTAGAATCTGTGCAGTATATGGAAGCTCCATATCAGAGAATTGTAGCTGGCATTAAAAAGCAGATATGGTCGTGCATACCTGTAAGATTAATGAGAAAAAAAACTACAGTATATGGCTGTCAAAGATTTTCTGTTGGTGTATGTGAAATCATGTCCATGCTTACATAGCCACTTTTCGTGAATTCCTGTTAATGTGCATTTGTATAAGGCAGCCAGACTGCCTGCCTAAAGTCAGGAATACATGATACAACACAAATGCTGTGGGCTTTTTGTTTGCTGTTTTTCCTGAATTGTGTAATGGTAGAGGCTACTGAAAAAAGTAGTAACTGAAGAAATGAAAGAAATGAATATACTGGTATCTAAACAGAGGAATTGGTGACTTTAGTAGAGGGGCGGTGGAAATCCTTTGCTATGCTATGTAATGAGTAAATGTCATAATTCTGTCTGAGTTCATTAAGTCAGAACTGGAGCCATCCTTTCAGCTGAATGTTATGTATTAGTTGACTTAACTTTAACTGAGGTTGCATATAAACTGAAAAATTTTTTTTTCTGATTTGCTGTTCATATAGATACATATTRTGTGCCACAAATACTGGATTTGTCTAGTGCTGTTGATTCAGCTTATAGTTGCAAAATCATACAGTGTATGGTCTGCTTCACTTGAAACTGAGAACATTCAAGTAAATGAATTTAATTTTTCTTCCATTCCATTAGCAAGCATATTGGTGAAAAGGGCAGGGTATACCTGGTTTTGGGAAACAATTATTAAAACTGTCTTTTAATGATTTAAACCTGCTGATCTTCAGGTCATTCTATGTGGTGAACGTCCTGTGAGGGTACCTGACAGTTGTCTGATACATTATTCTTTTTCAAATGGTTTAGCGGGTGAGAAAAAGCTTACCTCTAACTTGTTCAAGAGCTTCTTCAGAATACGAACGTAAGGACTTTGCCCTCTCTCACCCCCATTCCCTTCAGCTGCTGTTCCTGTGACTTACTGTTGTGTGGGCTTAGTTTTAGAGGTGTTGAACCCTTCAAATACTGAGCCCACCAGAGCAGCCAAGAGCTCTACTCAGTCACTGGAAAAAAGGAAAAACACTGTTCCTGTGCTGTGAGCTTTTCCAAGCTGCTTGCCTTGCCCTGCCCTGCTGGAAGGCAATGTTGCTCAGTTTAGTTCCTCACATTCCTTACTGCTGGGTGGTTGCTGTGTTCCCACTCTACTGTTGGAAACCTGTAGCTGCTTATCTTTATTGCTGTTGTTTGTACTTGGATGACAGTAATTTGTGTTATGGGAGTCTGTCTGCTCCTGTCATACAGATGTTTTCAGAAGAGAGATTTTTAGATCACTTTGTACAGATAACAAACATGCAATAAATATCCCATTGTATTGGTATTACTCATAAAACCATTGTGCTAACAATGAGCTGTCCTGATCGTTGACATCACCTTTAATGGATTATAACTTGGAAGCAGAACTGGGGAGATAATTCCCTGTCTGTTTTGTGTGCTTTCACAAACAGTGTTGTCCTGAGGTAGGTGCTCATTGTTCATGGCAAAAACTCCAGGTGTGTCTTGAGGAACAGCTGGACAGCGGTAGCTGTCTGTTAAATTTTAGTCATGGGTGTCTTAGTTCCCCTTTTCCGCATACTCCATTACTACTCTGACTTGCGAATCTGGTCAAGAGAACCAGCATAAGCAAGACAGTGTGGAAGTATGTTGGCAAGAACTTTGGAAGCCTGATTGCAACAGAATGTTCATATGTTATAGATGAGGCAGTTGTGCAGTCAACCAGATTAGTTATATATGTGTTCTTAACACTGAATCAGTGTGTTAAGACTGTTTGGAGAGATGCTGGATTTGTTTCCAGTTCAGTTTGATTTAGCGTTTGTATGACTCATAAATATTATAAAATTTGATTTTTATTATTTTGTTTCTTTTTCTATCCTCACATTCTTCCTTCTTCTTTGTCCAGGGATGTGTTCAGGGATTTGTTGTGATAGGGACCCTGTATCACAACAAATTCATCTTTCATTTGAAGATTTCTTAACTAATGGGAAAAAATGTTTCTGAAATTTGAAAACCATTCTCTGTTTTAGGAAAATGATGCCCTCCTTGGGACCTTGAGATTTTCTTTTTGTTTGTTTGTTTTCCCTCAACTGAGATCTGCTTGAGGTTCAGCTCATTTCTTCCATAGGCAAATGCAGGGTCTTTGTATCTCGTCTAGCTCTTCCCAGCTCATCTTCATGTTAAAGGCCTGGACTCATTAATACATCAAGCTTGGTGTTCTCTGCTTGGCACAGAGTTCAGTAATCTGAGCTGTGGTTAGCAGTATTGCAGCCATGAGTCAGTGTGTAGGGCAGAGGACTGTCATCTCATCTCTATTAAGATGACATTTGTATTTGGGGAAAGCGTGCTCATCACATCATCTTAATGGCAGTGGATATGGCAGGTCTGCAGACTGCTTTGGCAAAGAATTCACAAACAATTATGAGGAACTCTAAAAGTCTTGAAAGTGCTAATATCACAAACATTACTTGACTTCCTACATGTTCTAAAAAGAAATATTTTATGTTTAGTTAGAGAAAAGGTTTGAGCTCTAAGTTCTTGTTAGTTGCTGTCCTTGTTTCTGTGAAGTCATGAACTGGTCCTCTGGTCCAGTTAAAACAAAGCATCCTGAAAACACTCAAGATGTTCCCCGACTAAACACAGGAGTTTCACTTTGGTTTCGGTAAACTGGTACTTCATTTTAGTAAAGAGTCGGCTTTCCTCTGTTTGCGCTACGTGTTCTGTTTCAATCTGACTTCATAAAATTAAATTTACATTTGATTCATGGATCTATCAGTACTGCATGTGGTACTAAGGATGTTGGTGCTTAAATCCTCCCAGGAAAAGCTATTTTTCTGAGGCCCAAAACCTCTGTGAAGAGAAGATAAAAGTTGCTTCTACAGGACTAGCAGTTTTTGTGAGCAAATAATGTAGTCTGGGAAAGGAGAATGAGACGTGGTCTCCTCCAGWTGAGCTGCCAGCCTTCAGGAAGTAACATTGGTTGCTTTTTCGAAGTGTTGCAGGCTGGGTGAAACAAATTTTAGCAGAAACTCGGATGAGTAGTTTGTGCTGGTCTTGAGGTGGGGAGGGATGGACTGAGTTTCACTGCTTTTGGGGAAAGAGAGTTTGAGCTGGAGGATGTTGGCTCAGCGTGGGGCATTTCATGGCTGCCTGTTGGAGAAGTTCTGGTTTGCTTTTCTCCTTTCCCCTGCCAGCCCTGTGCGCTGCCATCATCATTCTCCAGTATGGTTTATGTGAAAGAGAGGAGCAAAGGGGAGGGGAAAAAAGGAGACTAAACAAGTATTTCTTACCCTGGGAGAAGCAGCATATAATTTATCCTGAGCAATGTGGGGGAGTGCAGGGGAAAAGCTTGAGGACTGTTGTACTAAACTGACTTTTATAGCAAAAGAGAAAATACTTTCTGTTTGGTCAGAATATCACCTTCTTTCTTGGATTTTTAGAGTGGCAGAAAGAACAAATTCTGTTCTCCTGTGCTGTTAACTCTAAAATATCCAGAACTATTTGTCATCATTGAATCCATGCCTATTTTTCTCTATTACAGTTGCTGAATTCTTCCAGGTTCTTTTATTTTTCTCCAGACAGGAAAGCTCCTTTAAAAAAAAACAAAAACAAAAACTTTTCTCTGTGACTAAATTTATGTTGGCTTAGTAAGCCCTGTTCTGAATATCTAACCTGACTTCTAAGCCTATGAACATTGTCATAAATGGATATTACAGTAACCAAAGCAAACAGGGTAAATCCAAGCCCTGAGAATGGGATACTTTAAATGGATTTTAGATGAAACTTAAGTGACTGTTTTGGATTCAGCTAACACTGATACATTTACATGTGCTTCTTGATTTAAGGACTATTTTTTTTCCTTGGAGCCCTGTTCAACCTCTGGGGAAGATTAATTTTTCCTTTATTTTTTAGGTAAGATGTGTAGAAAAATTAACAAAACACACCTGGACCCATGCAGAGTTGGGTAGTATCTTCAGAGACCATCAGAATGGATTTTTAGTATTTAAAATCCTGGTGGTTAGGTAGTATTCATTTTATGTATTAATATTCAGGTGACCTCTACTACCTGTTTTTAGGAGCAGATGTGCAGTTCAGTGGACAAGCATGTGGAATTCATTGCAACTCTTTTCAAGACAGTTCCTGTTTGGAAGAAACAATGTCTGCTTTGAAATTTCTGTAGTATCTTTTTAAAGGAGATTTCCTAGTAAGAAATATTGCCATTTGCAATAATAGTGTTTCTTATTAGACTCAAGGAATTATATCTCTGTATATAACCTCAACAGGATTGCTTATTGTAAAACACTGGACTCTGAAACAAGTAAGCAGTCTTTTTTTTTTTTTATCTGCATTAATGAAAATAACTAATGTAACAAAACTATTGTAATACATCTCTATGTAAGATAATTGAGTTAAGTAAATATATGCATATCTGCAGGATTAGAACCTAAAAAAAGAAAATCAATTCTATTGAGAAACCTGAAAATGAAGGGACAAGCATATTCTAGTGAAAGAAAATTTCATAATTCAATACCACTTTGTTTTTGCAGAGGCAGCAGGATTGTGATTTGCACTCACACGATCAACAGCTGAAAAAATGCCAAGTTCTAAAAGTAACTTCGTTTCTTTAGATGAGGATGTTGTAAATGACATTTCAGACTTGAGTGAAATGAAAATTTCAGATGAAAAAGGATCTACTGAAAAGAGCACAATGACTTTGATTGAGAAGAATGGCTATCACGACTCGATATACATAAATGCAGCTAAGATTTTTCAAGGCATTCATAACAAAAAGCCTCAGGATAGAATATTGGTGCGGTATGGTGATGACTCATCATCTCCCATGCTAACTTTTAAAGATGAGTATTCCCAGCGTGTATCTTATGAACTGGCTTTCAGTGCTCTAAAATGTAAGTAGAAAACTTTTCCAAGAATTGTCAACAGAAATGATGTAGCAGAGACAATATGTAAAAACAAAGTGTTTGTTTCTGCTTGACAGCAGACATTTGGGGAAGTTTTTGTTAGCCTGCTAGTTACTACTAGACTATTAGTAGCCCTCAAATATTTAAATATATCTAAGAGTTGTCAGTATTTTATGAAGTCAAACATTTGAAATCTACGCTTTTTTATGTAAAGGAATTATACTCAGAACTGTTACTGTTTGTGATTGAATTTGCACTTCTTGTGTTATTTGAACTTTCAGCTTTTTCTTTACTGCTTTATAAGTTTCTATCTCTTTCTTAGAGTTTTGTAGATTTTGTAGTATAACTTGTCATTGTTCTTTTGCAGATCAAGATCTTCTTGAAAAAATACTGTTGGATAGCTGCGTTTACCCATGTCAGTTAATAGTAAGTAAATGTTTTGATGAGGAAGTAAATGTTGTATTTTCTGAATTGATGTATTTAGAATCTTTTTTGAGGATTCTGAGACATTCTTCATTTGTTATTTTAAACTATATGGAAGTCTTCGTTCAACTTGTTTTTCCTTGAAATACTAGTCTTATCATTTCAAAACATAAAYGTTGAATTCCAAGTTCATACAACCAAATGGTCTTAGGAAGTAGCTATTTATGAAAATAGCCATATATGCTACCTTTGAGCTTTTTTAAAGATTGACCACTTTGAAAAGCCAACATAATGGTGAAAGAAAACAGTTTTAATTAAGAATTCTGAAAACATCTAGATTTTATCAGATGCTCCTGAAGGTAGCGTATTGAAGGTAGTGTATTGATAGCTTCCCCGTCAAGAAATGGGAGGCTGTTTATAAGCATCTCTCGGTTGGAACCGATGACTTTTTCAGTCAATGTCTGGAAAGCTCTGGCCAGGTCATTAACACCAGGTGATGTTCTCATCCTCATCCTTTACCTTATGTCAGTTAAAAGAACAGGGTAATTAAAAGGGTTAAAAAGCTGGCTGGACTTTATTCCTGGAGGGCTTCCCTGGTAAGCACCTGTTCTAGTCCTAACAAGAGTATTTGAACAGATATTCCTATGCTGATGTGGTCAGGAAGGCTGTTATAACTTAGAGGCACTAGGGGTGTCTGATTCTGATTAGAATTAAGAGTCAAGCTTCTGACCTGAATGCAGAGCTGCCTAAGGTAGCCAGTAAAAATCCCAGCAAGTATCATTGCCTTTGGTAGAGCTTCTTGCTCTTTGCTACCTCAGAATAGAGGCCCGGATGAGCTTGGGGTTTGCAGCCTGGAAGTTCCCCATAGTTGTCAGTCTGTGTGCAGACAGCTAATTTACTCTGTCCATTAAAAAGTAATTGGAAGAGACTGAAATATTGCCAACCTTTAAAGTTAGTTGTCTAAAGCATTAATCTCCAAGGCACTAGATAGGTTGTTTGTGAGATTCTTTGGTGTTCATTGATTTCCTGCTGCTGGGAATTAAAAGATTCAGACAAAGAAACTAGGAGAACCAGCCGTAATGCTGCCTGCAGGATATTACTTGCTCAATGATGTTGCCCATGAGCCAGAAAGTCAAGGAATAGAATATTAGAGATTATGTTGCTTGTCCAGCAAGTTTTGACACCTGGGTTCTGCACACTTGCTGTTACAAGGTGGTTTGAACTCATGTTTTTCCACTTCCCAGGAGAGTGTCCTAAACAGTCCTGCAGGCAAGGGTCCTTTTCTCCTTTTCCTCAGTTTGGTGCTCCCTGTTGAATGGAATGTATGAGTCTTGCCCCAGTTTTAGTGAATATAAGAGCAACTGTGCTCCTACTTTAGACATCATGGCATTTGAAGAAACAAGGGGGAGGCTTTGGGGTTCTAGCTTGGTTCCTCTTGTTTTTACCTTAAACGATACTTTGAATAAAATAAAGAATGGTACTCTGTGCTTTTCTTTGCAACTATGTGCCCTTGTCAGTGGGCAAAGAGAGTCAAGCTCCCTTTCTGTTCCTAGGAGCTGGAAAACATGGAGTGAACCCCATCAGGCAAAAGAGAGCATAGAACTCATGTTTCATTTCCTGGGCAAACTCTATTGTATATGAATATTGTACTTACACTAGCAACAAAAAGTCCAGCTGAGTCCTACTTACATACTTCCCTATTTTGACATGAAAAGAAAATCTAGAGCTGGTAGTGTAGTCTACTGTTCAGTCCAGTTTAGTCATCGATGCCTCTGAAAATTACAAGATGAATTTGAACAGATGTTATTTGTGGAGATTGATGTGTGTATGTAAATGATCTAACACTAACTATTTTCAGCTTGTTTTTGTAAGGAAATGAGAATTTCATGGTTGCATTTTATGTTTGGTTGTACATCCCTAATAGCTTGAATTTTCTAGCCGATTTCAGCTATATTGCTGGAAAGTAAGAGTTTTCAAGGGGATAAAAGCTGTAGAAATTTCATGAAAAGAGGTAGAGGAGAGTAACAAACGCTAAGAGGTGCTGCCCCRCTAGGCAGCATCTAGCACCTAGCCCCACTAAGAAGGAGATGCTGCATATATTCAGCCCTTAGACATGGTAAAGCGATTTTATGAATGTCCCAACCATGGAATTGTTCAAGCTCATCTGTTATTAGGTACCCAAGAATCCCACAAGAGATAAATTGGTAGACAGTAAGTTTTTGTTAGCTTAGCTGTTCATGAAACTAATTTACGCAGACAAAATAACTTCAAAGTTTAAATTTTGATAATGTTAAGAGTTAAGATACACTATCTGTAGGAATAAAAGATATTTTTAATATTGATAAGCTAAATAACTAAAAATGTGTATTTGTTTTTAAAATATTCACAAATGCTCTCATAACGAACTGCATTCCTATTCTTACAAATACAGTCTCATTGGGGTTTCCATGCCTTTTACATAGGAGACTACTCTTGATATGGATCTTTTTGCAGGAGCAAGGCATGCTTTGTGTCACTTTCTCTATCCAGTTGTTTTCCTATTGCAGCCAGATGAATTAACCAGCTTGCTTGTTGTGATGCTTTATGACCTACAAGACCGAAAGTTTCAAGCCCGAGAGATTGTTGATGAAGAAGAACCCGTAGCAGAAGTTCGGAAAATAGAGCATTATCTATACAGGTATACATGCTAACAATTTATTTGTTCATATATATTAGCAGAATGCAGATTTGCATAACCAGTTGCTTTTTTTTAATTGTGCATATTACAGGTGTCTTTCATCTTGAAAATTTGTTTCTTTGTGGTTTTTGTTTTTATTTTTAATGAGAACCTAGTTTGGAGGGAAAGTTTCATGTTCCTATAAGTAAGAAGAATATAACTAAGGTGGTTAAGAAGCCATCTTTATATTGTGGATTGTTCTGCTGGAAAAAGGTATCTTATTTCTGCTTTCTTGAAACTTTTTTCATACAATTGTAGAAAAGAAGAAATAAATTATTCACTAAACATAAATATGAGCATAATAGAGCTAACAGCAAAAGGGTCATGGAATGGAATAATGTCCTTTTATTTAGTAAAACTGCTATATTTTGGGACTTTGTCATTGTAAGTAACTAGAACAAAAATGACTATGTAAAATAAACAATTTAAGTAATGTTGAAGTAATTCTTTCATCAGTCTGTTGATGAAGTCAACAGGCATTTGTTGGACGAAATTGTCTTGCTGCTGGATTTAGAATAGCCCAGAAAGTTCATGGATAAGATCAGTGCTATGTACTTCTGAAGGGTGGTAAGTAATACACCTTGACAACTGAAGTAGCTCATGAGCAATTTTTATTTGCTTTGAAGTCTCATTTATCAAAATTATGCATAAAACTTGTGCGAAGAAAAGCCTGGGAATATTTTCTCTGACACTTTCACAGAATAATAAAAAAAACCCTGACTCTTAGTTGCCATAATGCTCCTGTTGTTTCTGTACATATTTAGAAGTCAACCTTCTTCAGTACTCATTTTTTATTTATATATATATATACACATAAAACACACGCGCRCACACACGCGCGCACACACACACACACTTGAAAACATAATTGTGCTTGGGGTTTTTTTTTTGAGCTTTCTGAGAAAATAGACACATTCAGAAACTAGTCCCAAGTCAGTGCAGGGGTGACCTGTCATAATGCCAGTCATGTGTGTATTTAATATAATCTCAGCTATGTACCTTGCAACTGTGGGTTGTTTGGGGTAGAAAGTGTCTTGTAACTATGCATTTTCTGTAAGAGCTTTCAAAGTGAGGCCTTGCTTTTGGTTTTGGCCACTGGATGAGATAAATCATAATATAAATGTTGCATGATAATAGCTGGTTTAAACAGCTACAAAGCTGAGTAAACTTATGACTGTGTATTGTAGTTTTAAGACCAAATTGGCAGCTGCACTAGCAAGATGTCGAATCAAACATGATGCTCTTTCAATTGAATGCATTCTACCAGAAACCATACGGAAGCAGGAACAAAGGGCTTCTGCCTTACCTTTATATGCTTGGATAAATACATTTAAAATCAGGTAAGTAACTTAAAAGTAACACCTGAAATATTTAAGCTTTTACCTATAAAGTCATATAGTATGCTACAAACTTGTTTTAGAATTTCCAGTAATTTCAGTTTCTTATAAGAAATCCTGTTTAATGCAGCGACATTGACTTACATTTCTTTGTGGGTTTTGTAGATTGCAGTAATAGTATTCAAAAACTGTTAACTGCGTGCAATGTGAAAGAGTGTTTCTTACTACTCTGTTTCTTGTGCAAGGCTTTCACTAAACAACTGGGGAAATCAGTTAGAAAAAACAATATGGGTAAATCAACTCTATTAAAGAAAAAGAGAAAACTTCTTAAAAGTAGATGTATTACCATAAGCCATAAAATTGACCAAGGGTGTTGAGAAAGTTAGAGTACATAAAACTGATGTTTATTCTCTAAGGATAGTGTAAACTTCAAATAAAAATACATTTTTTTTTAAATCCTTATATGCAGTGTATTACTATATGCCCAACACTAGTGTTTTCAGTTCTGTGCTGATACATGAACCATGCAAGGTTATCTTGTTACTCATTTTGTTATACAGGTAATTCATTTTTATCTTGTTTTCAAGTTTGTTTGTTTTTTTAATACTCTTGTATTGGACCAATGTTCTGTGCTTAGGTTATAGGCTTTTCAAGATAGAAAGGTGTCTTAGTTTTCTGTTTAAAATTTTGCAACCCTTAACTAAGATTGAGTGCATTAGTTGACTGAAAGTTGCTATGTTGACCCTATGTTTAGGGTCATAAGCTTATGTCACTGTCTAAAACTACATTTCAACAAAAAACTCTTGGTGTATATAACTTCAAACCTTTTCAATATTTGAATTGCAAATCTCACCATTTATGCTTTTATTACCTTTGCACAATGATTATTTCAGAGATCAGTCATTAAATTCATTGGCAAGCTGGACTACATTGAAAGCAATTGAAAGAACCAAACTATTCCAGCAGTAAATTTGCTATAGGGTGACCTGAGTATGTGGGCATTTACATTCCGATGCTTTGAAGCACTTTCTGGACGCATGTAACTCTTTCTTCGTTTATTTTATCACTTACTAAGTTTTAAGTATTTTGAACCAGAAGTTAGATACCTAAAATAGAGTGAATCCCCCTTCTGCATTAGGCAGTACATTTCTTTATATAAATGTACACAAAAAAAAAAAAAGGCAAAAATCCAAATCTTCAATATGTATCCTATTGCTTAACAGTGTTGTGTATTTAATGGTCAGAGTTGTATGTTAACAGCCTTCAAGACGTTTTCAGTAATTTGAAGAAGAAGGGATTCACAAGAGTTGAATCTGTGTCAGACTTTAACCATTATACTTACTGTATGGACCAACATTGCCATGATGTATTGGTTTTTCCTTCCTCTCTTAAAGAAGAACTGCTTAATTTAGATCTTTTTGCAGATTACAAACTCTTACTACAGGTGAGTTGATGGCACTCTTGAGTAAGGTATCTTAATATAATCTGCAAGCTACAATAATGCTTTGCATTAGAATCAGGTCAGGTATTGTGTGACTTTCCTATTAAATCAGTCAGGCAAGAACACATTCTCAAAAGTTCCTGTTTTATTTATTTATTTATTTTTAATCAGTTTCTAGCCTTCTGACTATTTAACATATTAAATGTAAATTAAATGCAAATGTTAATGCTTAGAATTGATAGAATTGATAGCCACAATTAATAAGATGTTTTGAATATAAATTTAATTCTAAAATAGTTGAAATAAACATCAAAAGTGGCTGAGTGTCTCACTTCTGAAAATGTGGGGAAAGTTTCAGTGTAACTCTATACATTACTCCCATTTAGTAGATAATGGTATGTTATTATTCATAGTATCTCTTCCTCCGCAATTGCATATTTGAGATGGAATAATGATGCCTCTTCATATTTTATGTAGTGTCGTTCCTAAATCTCCATGTCCTCTGGTCTCTTTCATGACTGGGCATCAATGGCCCCTCTAGGAAGGTTATCCAGAGGTTCCTTTTGTAGAGTACAGGTGGTTTGGAGTAACCTTGGAATGACACTCAACCAGGAATTCTGAAGTGTCTAATGATTCTTGAGTGCATGGAAGAAACATTTTGAAAAGCATTTTCAGTCAATGCTTACCATTTTCTGGAAATTTTAGCCTCAAAATTTAGTACCCACGGTACAAATGAATTATGAGGCCTTCTACAGACAGCTGGAAGTAGCCTCACGATCCCAGGCCCTGGTTCTCATGGGGGACTTCAACCACCCCRATATCTGCTGGAAAGACAACACAGCTAGGCACAAACAGTCCTGGGGGTTCCTGCAGAGCATTGGTGACAACTTCTTGACACAGGTGGTGGAGGA
>NW_020451040.1:0-105025 GCF_003343035.1 Apteryx rowi | reverse complement strand
TTCCATCTGAACATGAGGAAAAACTTTTTCACTGTGAGGGTGACAGAGCACTGGAACAGGTTGCCCAGAGAGGTGGTGGAGTCTCCTTCTCTGGAGATATTCAAAACGCGCCTGGATGCAATCCTGTGCAGTGTGCTGTAGGTGACCCTACTTGAGCAGGGGGGTTGGACTAGATGATCTCCAGAGGTCCCTTCCAACCTCAGCGATTCTGTGATTCTGTGAATTCTGAGTATCTCATTTCAATATGTGTATTTTGACTAGATGATCCACAGAACTCTACATGACAGCCCATAGAGCATGGGAACAAATTCCAAATATTACTGTTTAAGAATCCTCAAAATGAGGAAGTAGAACCCTCAAAATCTCCATGCCTTTCTGGAGGGATAGGGAGGTATTTGAATGGCAAAAGTGGTATACACACATAAATGTTCCTGTTTAGGGAGTTGATACAGACTTAAGTTTCTTTTCACCTATAGATTTTACCTTTTCTTGGGCATTAGATTTAGAATTAATTTTAAATTTAGTGAGTTTGACTTAATAAGATGTTTGTTTTTATATTTTTTAAATTCTATATTACCAGCTATCCATGATTATTTTTTCTCCTCTCTCCCATTTGTTGTGAAAAAAATTAAATACTTTCCTAATTTGGAAAATGGTAACACTTGTAGAAACCAAATTAGTTGGTCAGCTTTAATTTTTTATATCATTATTTTACAGGATAAGTCTCGCAGCCTTGCTGTGCATTCTGTGCATGCTCTATTGAATACAGATGATGACGTTGTAGTGGCTCACATGGGTTCCCGTCTGACCATTGCCCATATGTCAGTGCTGGTAAATCACAGCGTGTCCAGAATTTTTGTTTGTGGTGTAAAATCTCCAGGAAAAGAAGCTGAACTGAGGAACTTGTTCAGGCATGTGGGGTGTGAAAGTATGTGTTGAGCATTGGTATGCATAAAGTAGTGTAATATAAATGTTTGCAATATCTATGAATATGACAAAATTCTATCACAATTCAAAGATTCCTTGTTTGAATATTGGGGAGGGCAGTAACAACTTATTTTTTGTCACAAAGGGAACTGAGAACTCTTTAGCTACAGTCAAGTTAATTTAAGGTTGCAGATTAACCATGTCACAGATGCAGGCCCCTGAAATGGCGGGGTGAAGTCTTCCATGGAAGTAGTTACTGTGGAGTAGCTGGTGCCTGGGAACTTTTGTTTCTGTATATTTGGTGTCTTGGCTATTGTTTTCAGTCTGGTTTTCAGCTGTTTCTGAGAGTGCTCGTCCAAAATCCATGCAGTTGTCTGGCTTATTCAGAGGACACAATTGGAGCAGARTGCACCAAGACTCTGGGATCCCATTAGCAGTCTTTTCAGTGGAAGATACTAAGGCCTAATCCCTCAATCTGTTTGAAGTCAGTGGGACTTCCTTTGGCAGATCTGGGCCTGACAGGCTCAGTGGAAGTTTGTGTAATACCATTGTGTATTCAACTTTGAATTGTGCAGGCTTGCTTACATGTGGAACTGTTGAGTTTTTCCCTTTTTTTCAGATATTCAGTTGTTACATGAAGACTTTACTGAGATTGGACCAACAGACCAGAGACTGCAAAAGGCAAAAGTTATTCTGCTACTGCCACAATGCTCTGGAGTGGGTGTTGGCAATCCAATAGAATTTATTTTGAATGAACATGGAGGTAAACTTTGATACGATAATCTAGTTCATACTTTCTGGAAGAGACAGTATTCAAGTATTGTGATCTGGACACAATAGTTGGTTCAGCAAATTGTACCATTTCATTAAAAGACTCACTTTAAAATTTTAACTACTCTAACAACACATGTATTAAATAACTTGCACAGTTCTGCACGTGTTATGTTTTGTAGTAGAAACTACAAAAGGGAATAATGTATAATCAATTACACAGATGATTTTTTCCACACAAAGCGAGCAAGAACATAATTGGCCTAGTTTAGGATACTTGGGAAGAAAACAAAAATCTTTCTAGGTGGCACTCAAGAAAACATTTCATAAAGGCAATTTCAGGTCAGTAGTTTATGAAGTTTAAGGGTGATTTTGGGGAGCAGGCTATATATAGCTTTTCTTTTAAAGAAAAAACTACAGGCTGAACATTTATTCCAAGATATCAGTGTGTATATAATTTTCAGTTGGTTACATTCCTTTATTGATTGTTTATATAATTTAAGTATTTACTGTACAATTTCATTAAAAATAAATAAGAGGGAGTAGTAATTACAAATAAACTTGACAGGGAAAGAATAATCATTTTAGGCACTCCTTGATATGGTGATTCATAAAATTTACCTTCTCACTGCACCAGTAATAATCAAGTCTGTTACCAAAGCATTTTCTGCAAGCAGCTGAATTTTAAGATACTAATAGAAGTTTTATTAAGTGTGTTTAAATTTACAACTCTTTGCATTTAGATGCAGGATTGCTTAGAGACCTTTTCCAAGGATCTGTATCTGAGGATAAACTCAGTATTCTTGCTGAGAGGCAGCTTAAAGAGTTGATGCATGCAATGAAATGTAAGTGTACTCACTCTCAGATTTCTGGAAAGACGTTATATGTACTRTCACTTCCATTGTACTATCACCAGTTTTTATGTAGTGAAAAAATATGCTGGTTATTCTGTAAGTTAACAGTAAGTATGTAACTAAAACCCCTATGGCCTAGTAGTCACCAGCCATCAATACCATAATCTTCAGGCTTTTTGTAGAGAACTGGCCTACTGGCTTAGTCATACTCTGGTTTGGAAAAGTTGTAAATGTAGTCTGACTTCATTTTCACTGATCTTCATGCTGTCACCTTCTCCCCCCCCTCCTTTAGTAGCTGTGTGAAAACAGAGTGGATGCAACCCTGAATTTGTGCTGAAATCTGCAAATATTTGAAAAGATTTTAATTGCTAAAAACCATTGGAAAGTGAATACTTATGCATGTAGGAGGGTATATTTTATTGGTAAAAATGACACCCAAGCATAATTTTGTGCTGTTTTCAGCCCTTACTAAATCACTTTGTGTGCTTTAAGATTTTTTAAGAGTGAAAAATATTTTTTTCATTTCTGTAGTTAACAAAGTACAAGCTATTGTTTACTGCACTTCTTCAGTTTACCCAGAAGAAAATGAACTAGTAGTGAACAAAGCACTGGAATCYAGAGTGGAAGGAAATAAAGTACAACCATATAGGTATGGAATGAGCAGTTTTATCTATGGAAGAACTTCAAGGATAACAAAAGTTGATATTTCCAAGATGTTTTTTTCTGCTTTTTGCTAAAGTTCATTGGTTAAGCATTTATTAGCATTTACTTCAGCTTTTCTATGTGTATTTGTGAATGCATTTATCCTGAACAGAAGGTTCTTTCTGATCTCCTGTTCCATGCTCCACTGGGAGCCTGTTCTTAGGAGGAGGGAAAAATAACTGTCATTATAATTCAAACTGGGGTGGCTTTATGTAGTGGGTGAATGCTTACCACCCCGAACTCTGGTTAGGTCAGTCTCCCGCAGGTGCTGCATTTGATATTCAGCATCACAGACAGGGAATGAAAAGAGGTGCAATCACAGAATACCATAACTGCCCAGGTAAAAGGCAGTATCAATTTTGGGCTTTTTCCTCTGAAAAACAAAACCAAACAGACTCCTTTTACCTTATATTCAGTTGAACATAGTATTTTAAACCTCACCAACTTTCTAGATTTGAAGTAAATGTGGCATCAGATGCTGTCTTTCATATAACTCAGACTATCTTTTTGCTGGATGTAGAGACTGTTAATTTATGTAACATAGTTTTGAGCTTGTCTTTGCACATGTGGTTGATACGTTCATGTGTCTTGAGGGCTGACTCCTTAACTCAGGGTGGAAGTAAGAAAATCTTCAAAAGACACAAATTCTGCCTCCTACTTCTGCTTTGTCTGCAATAGGGGAAATGTAATCTATGCTGTGTCTTGAATGAAAGATAATAGTAATTAATTATATATACAAAAAATAAAATGCAATAATTAAAAGTTTACCCAAACTGAGGAAGCAAACCCAGTGCCACAGTTGATTTGCTACAATAAATTTCATATTTTTGTGCAATGAAAAAGATGAGATCAGTTGACGTAAGTTATATGTTGAATTCCAAAGTTATTTGTGGTGTGGCTTCTTCAGGAAACAACTCAAAACAGAAGGGACATCAAAGAAAACAACTTTTATTATTCCAGGAAGTTAGCAAAAATACAGTAATCTTAGATACTTTTGTTACTCTTTTATAAGTGGACGTACTTCATATTGTAGCATAATTCTTATCCTAGAATTCTCTCTCCTGCATTAGATTAACATTTAAAATAGTTTGCTGCTGCCTGTCATTCCTTTTGATTATATGAGACTACTAAGTAGTATCCTCTTTACTTTTTAATCTAATCTTTTGTTCCCATCTGAATCAGAGATGAGAGGAAAGCACCACTGATTGATAGGGAATAACATGGTGGTAAGCTTCTGATACAGAACTACTGCTTTCACACTGGCGGTAGTTTTTAAAAGAGAATGAAGCTAGTTTAAGATAAAATAGAGACTAGAAGCCAGGGGTCTTGCTATTATGCCCTCAGCTTCTAACCTAGAATAACCAGTTCCAAAGGAAAAAGAAATCAAGTTTTAAAGTACAAGAACAATATAGAAGAATAAAAACCTCTGCTGCAGGATTGCTAGCCCCTGCATTCAGATTAATGACTTTGGGAGGACAAGTTGAAGTAGCAGAACAGCCTATGTAATCATGATAGTTCTATCTGAAAATATATGTATGTAAAAATAAAAATGGCAAATTACACAGTACTCTGTTTTAAAGTTGCCTCCAGTGAAAAATGTGATGAAACAGCTGGTCCTTGCTTGTACGTAGATATAATAGTTCATTACAGGACGGAGGTTAAGAGAGTGTATGTTGCCAAAAGCATAGGAGAATAATACTGGATGTTTAGATTGTACATTATCTTTGATGATGTTAATAATCAGGCCATCCTGAGGAAAGGTACTGTGTTAATGCTTTATTTAAAAAAAAAAACAAAAAACCCCCAAGGTATCATTCATTGCCTTTAAATTTTTTAGGTTTAAAATGGTAAATGCTAACTATGGCCAAGACTGAAAATTTTAAAAAGGGATGAGTTATTCATAATGGTAAGAGTCAGTAAAGCATAATGCATCTTTCTTGGAAATCACTGATAGAAAGGAGCAGTCTGCCAGAAATTTTGTGCTAACTGCAGTAAAATCAGGGCAAGTCTTGCCAGTGACACAGTGCTAGTCCAAAAGTGTTTGTGGACTCCTACTGTAGCCTGTGTTTTCCTTTGGGATTTGAAATTCTGTGAAGTCTATCATGTCTTGAGCTCCATGCAGCTGTTACTGCATAGGGGGAACTAGAGAGACCTTGAAACATAATGGTCTCTGAATTATTTGAGCAGAAATAGCACATAAATTCATCATTTATGTAACAATATTTTTATAAAAAAAATTCTGAGGTTTTTTTTCCAAGAGTTTTCTTTTTTTCCCCTCCAGAAAAATCCCTTACCTCCCAACCCCAAAATTCTCCACAAAAAGTTTCCCAGAAAGGTAAAATAAAACCTATTCTGCCTTTTGCAGAAACATCACGAAACTTGTCATACCACCAAATTATTATTTTTACTTTCAAATATAAGGCAATTTCAGATGGTAAGAAAGGGGAGATAAAGATCCCATTAGGGTTTTGCAGACCTGAGCCAGTGTGTGATTGACGACTGAGTGAACTTCAAAAAATGATGATTCCAGAATCAGTTCTTCCTTCATTGACACGCATGTGTCTTGGATGTTTTTGTGCATAGTTCTTGCTGTAATGAAGCTGCTGGTAACCAGTGTAAACAGAGCAGTAATAGAACACCATAAATAAAATATATAGTGGGATTATGCTTGTCTAAGATGAAAGCTCAAGCCTGTTAGGCTACATGTATTACTCATGACTATTCCTTGTGCTCTTCCCTTAGGATTATTCAAGTAATTTGTTTGACTAAAAGAATGCAGGATATAATGAAAAACTGTTACAGAATCCCTAGCCTTCCTCCTGACTTTGGGAGGGACAGGTTAGGGTAATAGAACATCCTGACATCCTGTGTGATCACCACAGAGCTGCTTGGTATTAATTGCYTTTTCCAAGAAAATTGAGGGCTTTCGGGGAAACAGTCAGGCCACTTGGGCTTATCCTGTGTATTATATCCATCTATCTGTTGGAATTATTCTGTATTGCTGGAGTAGTGCTGAACCAAATGAGGCTGTGCTGGAGCTTGGTGGGTTATACAACTGATCTTAAGGCTACAAAACTGTAAAGGTGATTTTTTTCAAACATCTACCCACTTTCTGAGCTGAGCTTGTTCTAAGCATAGGTCAAACAGTTTATAGCAATGGATTTACCCTGCATAAAGGTAACAAACACATGCATGTTGAGTGGATGCCAAACCATTCATGCATTACCCTTTGGCCTGATCAAATTTGAGTTAATTTCAGCATCAATTTTCAGGGTCATCCCATCCATTAAAGGGAGTCCTGGTAACATTAGTCTGTATACATAGGTCAGAGTAAAGATGATTATCACACTTTTTTTTTTTGATTGGATAACTAGATCTAAAAGCAAAAATCTCCCATGTGCCATAGGACATGGAGTTTAAGTAATGCAGGGGGGATGTGTGCCTTGTAGTCAGTCTTGCCAAGTTCCAAGGGGCATATAAAAAATCCAGATTACAGAGAAAATATGGGAACAAAAYGGTGTTGCAGGCTTTCCTTAGATATGGACTATCTGGCCAAATTAGGATATTGGTTACAAATATTGAATATGCTTTTCTGTAATCATCTTTGAACAAAAAGATCACCTCTGTCTTGAGAGGATCACTGGATCATTGACTAGGGGTGGTGTCTCCAAAGTCAACAGCAATGTGGGAAGAACATGGGTTAAAAATTGCATTAGGACACTTCTTCATCTTTCTGTCCTGAAACAGCTTTGTACCAGTTTAGTGGCCTTATGAGCCAACCTTTCTGATTTACACAAATTGCCATGTCCTTGAGGCCTGTTTATAACAGCTAGGGAATCACTGGAGTACAGGGAGAACACTAGAAAAGGTTATTTCTTCCTTCCTCATTCATGCATTTCAAAACAGTAATTTGAAAATTGGAGCAATTGGATGTTGATTACTACAAATAGGGGAATCTCTTTAACCTAGGACTTTTAGCTTAGCTATATTATTTAAGAGCATAGATTTATTAATTTACAACATCTTTACAATTGCTGTCTAGTGCTCACAGTATTTTGAGAGCATTCCCCAACTTCATGGATAACTTGATAATCCAGTAATTGCAGACCTCAAAGAATATAGCTGTTAATTATGTTCATACAGATTTACTACTTGGTGAGCAGTTAATATATATTCTAAAAAATGAATCCACAAATCTTTCTTGAGCTGCTGTTTTTTAAATGAAGATAGGATATGTAAAACTGTCATTGAAGGACACTACATTTGGAGATTACTGTTAGTATATCCTTGTATATTTACTTTTATATCTCTAAATATTCTGTTCTGGTCATTTGTTTACTTTCTACAGGCTCGTTCCTCCTGTTTTTCCTATTTGCTCCAATTCGAAGGCTTCCACTGAATTTTTTTTCAAAATGGAACCATCAGAAATTTCCAATTGCTGCTTTTTAGCTATTCTAGAAAGAGAGGTAAGCTGAGAAAACTACCACTTTAAAACACTTCAAAGAAAAGATATTGCCGTTTTCCACTAATGAATATATGAAATGGAACTTTTTTTTTTTTTTTAATTTCCTGACTCTTCTTCAGTTGTCTTAAACTGCCCAAAGAATAGGTTAGCAAAGAAGCAATTTTTTCTAGAGGTAACTGCAATGGAAATGAACAACTTCTGGAGTGTTACATTAAGCATAACTTTCCAACATGTGCCTTTTATTTTGGATCAGTTTGTGGTCAGAGCAGTCTCTTGATCTAGGTCTGTGCTAGGAATGTTTTAGAGGAAATGTATTGTTACTGTTAGAGCTTGGAATGAAATAACTTGCTTAGAATCATGATAAGTGGTGTCTGTTGAAGTTATTGAGTCTGTGTCACCAAGACTTGCTAGTATTTGAGCAGACAGGRTCATCAGTGGGGATTAAGACATCATTATAATTTGAATAAAATAGGTAGGCATATGTTTCCTTCCAAAACTAAGGCATATGCAAATCTTACTTGAAAAGTGGTGGGCTTCTGCTGAGTAAATGGAAAAGTCCTGTCATGATTCCTGAGGAGAGGTTTTAAAGGGAGAGTTTACATCTCTGAGCATCAACATTTTCCTCCTGTGCCTGAGAAAAGTAGGACTTTTTCACCAAAAGAGGAAGGAGGGAGCCAATTACAATTTCATTGAAAATTAAAGATATGAAATCCTATTTGGTTATTTGTACCACTTTCTGTCATACTGAATTTACAGTGCTTGAAAGAAGTTTGCATCTTGGCTGGGGGGGGAGGGGGCGGGAATTAGAAGGGGAAGATTTTATTAGGGTAAAAGAATGAGATGTGAAAAAGCCTTTAAATTATCCATTATTGACCTCCTTTCAATGCAGAGTACAGAGTATTTTTTAACCTGGCTTCCTGAGTTAGCAAGCTTCAGTTAGTCGTGCTGTGGACATCTGTCTACCATATTCTCTCCCTCCAAAAAAAAGAAACAGTTTTGTTTCAGGTAGTTCATTTGAATCATTTTTTAGTCAAATTCTACTGCACAGAACTAATTGCTCTAATGGCCAAATTTTAGATAACTCTGGAAATGCACATTTTTTGTGAGTCATAGCACTTGTACTAAGAAGTATAGGTTGAGATGAAGTTTCTGGTTTTCAAATACCTACTCATCTTCTTGGCTAGCTGTAAAGAATTTCTTCCCCTTTGTTTCTTTTTACGTATCTGGATATTGACCTGGTTCCTAGTTGATTTAGTTTGAGAATCCCTGCTCATTTATTATGAGCAAGGATTTTCATTACCATGGAAGTTACTCACATTTATTGATAATTCTATATTTTAGTAACTATTTCTGATTTATATATATGCCGTTATAGATGGTATGTATATTCTATGTATGTATGTGCTATTACAGATGCTAGGTATATTACAGAGCAAGTCAGTYTGGGAGACACAAACCGTACAAAGTCCAGAATTCTATTTCCCCTCTTTTAGCCAGCAGAGGGCAAAGTCTCTGAAGCATAAATGCTCAGATACTACTTTACATAACAGTAATGTTCTTGATTTCTTGAATAAGTAGGGTTTTTTTAGCATTTATCACATGTGGCTTATGTACTTCTGTTAGATTCTGCAGTACTTTCCTTGTGGAGTAAATTCTGAGGAATCTGTGATTAACGCATAGAGTTCACAGCTAAGGGTTGTGGCTTAGATCTGTTTTTTTCTTGGAATTTTCAGAAAGATTCTTCTGAAAATTTGTCTGTTAAAGACATTTTGGCTCGTGCTGCAGCAAAAGGACTACTAGATGGAATTGTTGTAGAAAAATCAAAGAAAGAAGAAAAAAAGAAAAAGAAACTGAAAATGACACAACATGCAAGTAATATTATAGGTAATGGTGTAGAGACAAAGATTGAAGAGTTCCTTCACCATGAAGCTTTATCTAATATTCATGCTGAAGATTCAGTATCTAAAGCAGTAAGTAACACAGAACAAAAGACCGTGAACAAAACAAACAGTTATGTTCAGCTGAAAAAAGCTACCAACCCAGTCTCAGACTCAGCCCTTCCTAAAGTTCTGAAGCGCACATCTAATTTGTCATCTATCGGCAAGGTGTATGAAAGACAGCCACTTACTAGAAAGGCACGTGCAGAACACAGAGTGGTTGTATTGAAGCCTGTGGAAATTGTTTTGCCTCCAGTGATAGTACCATACTTATGTCCCCAAGGAAGCAGACTCAGGATGCCAACCCATCATTGCTGGCATGACTGGATTGGAGCAAAGAGTTTGAGTGGTGGCATATTTCCACCACCTCTATCTAAAGCAGTCAAACCGACTGTGGTTAAGCAACCTCGACCATGGCTGTAAGAATCTTCAAACTTTGCCCTTACATTTATAGAAAAGGTAAATATTCCTATATATATACATTCATTCATACACTTAGATGACAGTATATCTTTATGCAGGATAATCTTGCCTGTGGGAAACATATATTGTGGGATATTTTGCACAATATCCACATTAATCATTTTAAACCAATAATTACATTTTAAAGTGAATGCAGCTCAGCTACATAAGGTTGGTAGACCATTGGGGGAGTAAGATCAAAAAACTACATAGCTACTTGCTATACACTTTAAAATGACAAGTTAAAACACTTTTTTCTCATAACCTGCATAGCTTTGTAAGAATACTCAATTTCAAACAGATTTTTTTTTAAAGTGAGACTCCATTTTATTGAAATAGCTATTCCCAAAATTCACAGTATGCCAGATCATCTTTGTTTCTAAAACAGGATGTGAATTTTCATATGGACAACTGGCCAAGTACACTCAAGCCCATACATAGGCTTTCTGATATTTACCCCCTTTGTTTCTACTCAAATGTATTTCAGAAAATATGAACACTAAAAACTAGATAAATATTCTGATGCTAAAAATACTGAGTTGTCATAATAACGTCATGTCTGAGTATGTCATGGCTCATAACTGCTTTTCAGCAACATTCTTAACCCAAGCTGTTCTTAGGTGCTGTCAAGCAAAATAGTTTTTTTTTTTTTTTAAATAATGTTATTGCTAGTCATCTAAATAGAGGCTGAACATATCATAGTTTGTCTTTCTTTGGAAACAGCTGTGGGCTTCTAACCTGTTCCCTGTTTCTAGCACAGATAAAATAACTTGAATATCTACATTTGTCTTATAATCTGAGCAGAGGATAAAAGGGACACGAAGAGATACTTTTAACAAGGATCTGATTAAATGTGGACAATAAAAAGAAGGAAAATGTCAAAAATGGCAGAATGACTCTACAAGGTACCTTAAGAATTGTTTTTAGATTATATGGTTGCAGAAATGAAACAAAGACAACATAGGAGAAGAAGGGCAAAGGTAGCTGTGGCCCAAAGTTTTCTTCTGAAGAATCATTTAAGATATTTGGTGAGAGTACACTCAGCCTCTATGCAAACAAACCTAATATCAACAAGATAGTAAAGAATCTTAATCTATTTGATACRTAGCTGAGACTGGATTTAGACCCATCCAGAGAAAACATTTTAGTATCTTTTTTCCCCTCACCCACACCAGTCAATGTAGCTTCATCAGCACTACCTTTAGAAGAAAAGATGTGAATGACAGTACACCATCAGTGTAGACAGCTGCCTCTAGTTCATCAGATAAATATCAGTGCTTCACTGAATCAGTGAACATTTCTTTTAGTATTTTAATCTGAGCCAGCTGTCCTGCCCAAAGATATCACTCACCTGCTGTATATCCCTGTGAGTAACCCATGCTCCTTAACTATTCCAAGAAAAGGACAAACTTCTCTGCACCTGTTCCTGAACAAACAGTAAGGATATAGTCTAGACCTGTGTGCTTGCAATGTATAGAACTGAAAAAAAGATTTTATTTCAAAACCATCTTGGAGGAGGAGAGAGTCCACATATTAGAGACAAGGAAGGGGAAGTAAGGCGATCATGAGTTGTTTTTTCAATTTTTTTTTTAAATGGTTAAAAGAAACTTAGAGATTCTGAAGTTAGAGAACTGAACTTTTAAAATTCAAAACCAGTGTCATTCACTTATTAAAAGTAATTGAAATGACTTCTAAATGAGCATACATTTGTCTGCTGACAGAAGTGCTGGGCTACTTACGTAGTACACATCACAATGTCCCACAGTTGGCCTCATCCTGTTTTCAGGAGTTTCAGTCTTTGAAATATTACGGAGGCTAAGCCATTTACACTCTTGACATCTAACCAAGAATAGCAAAGAGCTGGTGGTGAAATTTTTGATCCTGTAGGTCACCAACTTACTTTGTAAGCAATGAATATGACGTAGCGGCAGCATCTGGGACTGGCTTGAGATGGTTGTAGGTAGAAGCCTGTGTGCTCAATAACATTTTTTTACTATGACTTTATAAAATAAAAACTGTAGCTCATATAAACAATTTTCTGTAATCCAGTTACATATTTGTAATTTTTTTTTACTGCAACTGTTAATTCAGCTTTCCAGATACGGAAGTGTCCATTATACTGGTATTGCTTCTAAACAATCAGTATGTTTTTCCCTCCCCTCAAGCACATTTTTAAATGACAAAAGAAATAATTTCCCAGTTTCATGGACCAGTAACAATTGAGACAATCATTTTATGCAGCTAAATTTATTCTCAGAACAGATTACATTTAAGTGTGTAGAAGTGGTCAACAGCAGGGAAAATTGTCCTTTTCAGTGTCAGTCAGGTGCTTTATGTAACACTGAGCTCTGCTGATAAACAATGGGTGTTTTTCCTTCTTTCTTAGTGTTGTTAAAATAAATCAAACCTACTATTGCTGACTGTACAGCACAGGTTTTAGCAATGTATTATGCAATTAACCTGCCCAAGAAAGGAGTAGTGGTGTTAATGGTAATGCTGTAAAGGCTGAGCCCCTATTAGCTGTGGAAATAAGAATAGTTCTGTTTTCCATATGTGATTTACTAACAATTCATAGACCATTTAATTAGGGATCTACAAATGCTTGATAGAAGAAAAGGGATGTAGAACTCTTAGTAAATGACACAGAACTGGCATAAACCATTAGTTATTCCACAGCTTTTCTTCTTCTGTCACAAAAGGGCATACTATTTGGATAGGTACAGGTAGCTCTGCACACAGAGTTTATCACTAAAAATTCATTTTATTTTAAGTAGAATCAATGCCCTTTCATGCAATTCTTGTTATTCCTATTTAACCAACGGGTAGGTGGACTGTACAGGCTTATGCTTCCCACACTCCCTTTCTCCCCTTTAAATGAAATAGTAAGTGGCTTAAATAAAACCTACAGCCAGCACTGCAGATTTCAAAAGAAAGGCTTTTATCTCTAGTCATTGACTGTGACTATAAATTTCCTTGCTTCTGCAAGGGAGTATATTAATGAAATGAATGACATGTGATACTTATCTCTAACTTAGTACTTGCATTGAAAAAATTAAGAAATTAGCTTTACGTGATTTTTCTACAGACTTCAATAAAAATGTGACTACAAATAATTACAAAGCCCACCTTTTTTTTTTAGGCAACCTATAGTACACAGAGTGGAGACTGTTGCTAGATCATGTCCAGAAAAGACAAATACATCAACATAATAATGCAGGATATTTCAGTAAAAATAGAATAAATAAAATAAAAATATTTTAAGCTGTATTTAACAGGTTAATTTAAAATATGACATCAGACCTACAAGGCATAGCGAACATGGCTGTCTGCCTACAGAATCACTACGTATTATAAAAAAAATGCATAGATAACTGAAGGGTCACTATAACGTCAATTAAAAAACACTGGCAGTTGTTCAAACACACATACTTCATACACACTTTTTGGCCATGGTAAAAGAGTGCCTTAACATATTGTTTAACAAAGGATAACTGGCTTTGCAATATTAGGCTCTGATTCTGCAAACAGCTGGGTGTGTATTTAATCTTTTGGAGAATAAGGAGCTCTACTGAAGCAAAAGGGCCACTCGTGTTCTGATCGTTAAGCACACTACTTACTTAAATATCTGCAAAATCAACAACATTTTGGTAGAAGACACAAGACTCTTAAAATATACATTGGCAAGTGACCTACAGCTTTTCAAATACTTTTCTATCTATCTTCTCAGTCCTTCCTCCGAATGCACACTTTACTAGTGAAAGCTAACTAGATGTTCATAGCCTGGGTGACACACATTGAAACACCTTTTTTACTGCTGTTTGCCAAGTGTTAGTTTAGTTTAAATACAGAGTCTGCGTTTCTGTCTGGGAGAATCAGCACTGTATGGATGCAACTACAGAACTGAATTATACTGTTTAAAATCCATTGTTGTAGGCCAGCTACAAATCCAAATCCTGGAGTTTCCAGATGGAACTTTAAAAAGACAGTGTCAAAGAATTTGCTGTAATTTAAAGTCAAAGTTTGATTCAGTAGGATGATGATGGGAACCTTTTATCTCTTAACTTCATGATCCTACTTGAAGACATAATCGGTTACCAACTGATGACTTTTGGTAGCCATCATGATAGGAACAATTTTAACACTGTTCCTAGCAGACTTCACTGGGATCAGTCAGAAACTAGAGAAACAGAGGAATAAGCAGGTATGGAAGCTGCCTCCTCCGTGCTTTGGGATCTGGCTTCCTGGTCAGTTTAAAGCAGTGCTGCTGCTTGAAGGGGTGATTTTCTTTGCCTCTCCTCACCTCCAGCTACATGCTCTCCCTGCCTCCCTTGCATCAACAGTCATCTGCACAGCCAAGTAGCAAACTGGATCATGTTCACAAACCTGACCRATTTCTCTCTTTGAGCTTATTCACATTAAGCTGATCTGATTTCTCCTCCAACTGTATAAGCAATAGAGCTGGTGCAAAGGAGGAAGAGGGAATGTGAGGCTTGAGAGGGGAAAGATTGTTTCACTGCCTTAGGTGCAGAATCTCTGTCCTAGAAGAGATTTCGAGATCAGTGGAGGATCAGCTCTTCAGAGGGTATTACAGAGAGCTAATTTTAATTACACTAGTTGCATAGCTAGCCTACCTGCCACTTCTCATACATCAGGCTGAGTTTATTTTAATAATTTTCCTACATTCTCAATGCAGAAATTTCTTGAATCACCATTCCTTTCCACTTGTATTCATAACTTGCCTTGCCCAGGGGTTGCTATTGAATTTTTTTTTTAAATAAGGAAAAAGAGAAAATAGTCTCAACAATCTCTTGCATATTAAAGTAGAAAAGAGTTCTTGCCATAGCAGCCTTGAGAATGTTCTTTTAAAATTACAGTATTACCAAGTTTGCAGACTTGGGAGACAGTTATACTTTGGAAAGTATCTATAAATGGAGGCACCACATTTTTAACACTAGTTAAAAACATTTTTAATGTTCCCTTTTCACAATTTGTATGAAACTGCAGGTCTAAACAGAAGATGGCAAGGGGAGAAACTAAAGATGTGTAACTGCAATTGAAAATTAGTGAGGTACAATTTTAAGGGGCAATACTGTGCTGACTCTGTCAGGATCTGCAGTAGTGTGGATCAGTGCAACTGCATGAAGCCTTTGGAGCAAAAGCATTGCAATCAGGTGGCAACACCTGAAGCACTATATCCTGTTAGAAAACTCTTTCATCATATTGTCACAAAGCATTAAAAGAAATTGCATGGAATTTTGTAAATAACAAGACATGATTGTTCTTTTTGTGGTGTGTTAAGTATTCGGCAACAAACTCTGAGGGGAAGGGGAAATTGTGCAAACAGACGCTGAATCGAACATTTGATCAAACACTTATAAGGGAGAAGTATGTAACATTTTAGTCTCTAGGAGTTTTGACACAGTAAAATTACTGGCTAGTTTTTTCTTCTGATTGGTATAAGCCTTATGGGAAACAAACTGTATTTTTGATGCCTTAATAAAGACTTGGGAGAATAACAGTCAACATGTACATTTGTATGGTTAAAGATGAAAGGCTTCAGCCAATCCCCCCGAATTCAGTTACTCAAAACACTTCTGGATTCTTCAGCATTGGTTAGGTATTAAACATGATTCTTCTCTAATAACGTAATAACAGGAGATGAAATGACACCATGGTTCAAAAGCACGTTAGAGCTGTTAAAGTGATTGCTAGATGAATGCTGACAAACAATTTAAAACTAACAGATGTAGTTTTGAAAAAAAAAATTTGGTATTTAATCTACAGTAATTCAATTGTAGCTAATACTTKGTACCTACTCCAGTGTTGAAAACAGAGCAAAGTGCTGTAGGATTTAAGATTGATTTGTGACAAATCCAGCTCAAGACAGTGAAAACCATCAACTCAGGCATCATTCACTCCAAGGACTTTAGCATGAGTTCACCAGGAGGGACGTGGCCATATTCTTTGTGTATGTGAATTTAAGTAATGTTCATGTATTTACAATCAGAAACAGACCTTCCATTGCTCATGATGTAACTCACTGACAGCAAAAAAATTATTCATGCTTCTTTTCATATCACACGACGGTGGCAAGAATGAGAGAACATGCTTGTCTAACATTGTTTTGATATAGATAAATTCTCTGAAGACAAAGCATCAGCAATTTAAAATGGAAGGCCGAACATCATCAGTTCATTTTCCTTAGTGTAGCTACTGKTATCTTCAGTTAATGTTACGAAAATCTTCTCTCTTACGCAGCTATGGCATCTCAGAGACAGGACGTTTCTGTTTCAAAGTGTCAATGAGGGACAACACTCCTCTTTTTACATTGGTTGTGACTCTTCTAGTCATCGAATCTGCAGGAGGTGGGGGTGGTCGAACTTTCTGTGAAGGAGGTCTGGCTACTAAGCACTTCTGATACCGTAACTGCAACAAAGCAAAAGCATTCTGCAATCCTTACTGTATCCAGTACCTTCAGAGCATTTTAAATACATTTTAATACTTTTCATGAAATATAGTCAAACCTCCATTTTGACAATGACAAACAGCCCTACTGAAATTAATGGGACATTGCTCTGTTAAGCTGTGGGCAGAAACTCTTCATTGGCACATAACACAGGAACTAAATCATAGGAACAACCCTTTGAAAACTGAAAAATAAGTTTTTTGGATTCAGCTATTCTTGAACAGTGACTGCATTGTCATGGGGTTGTATAACATGACTTTGAGCAAAATGTTTTCCCAGCATTAGATAACTTGAATAACAAAAGATTCCTGACATATACAGATGTTGTGGTGGTAAGGAGGTAAGAYTGTTAAAGGAACATTGTTCACTAAATTGACATTTCAAACTTAAAAATGTTTATTTTTAATCTACTAAGTATATCAGAATCCCATTTACTAGTTTTATCTTTTCTTACTTTATCTGTCTCAGGAAATTAATGTAATTGCAAATTTGGAAAAGATTTTTATTTACTGAGGTAGTGACAGAACTAAGTATTACAGGTGTCTTTGAAGAAGATCACTTACCATACAAGCAGCCTGAACAGCTTCTGATACGTTGCCTGCATTTGGTTCACACCAAAAAATGTGGCACTCAAAATGCTGGTTTCCTGTATCCATAATGAAGGCAAATGTGTGGATATCTTTGCCTACTCCCATAAAGGACAGGAACCGGACACGACATTCCACCATGATTTCCTCTTCATTCTGGTTATGGAATCAAATGATTCTTCATTACTATTAGATATTCTGTAGAACTTTATTTTCAATTTTAAGTTGATTAAATGGAAGGAACACTGATGCAGTAGTGTGGAATTCCTTTTATTTATCTGCATATACTCAGTGTGCTAAGGCCTGACTGGATCTTTCCTTCTAGGGGATTACCAGAAGACCAAGGCCTTGAGCGTTAGCACTAAGCACACTGTGCATTTTAGATACTGCTTGTTTAAAACTGATGCTGCAGTTCTATAAAGAAATACATGGTTACCATGACTGCAAAAAATAGTCCCCTGTAACTGGTATGTGGAGATGTTCCTTTAGGACCTCCTCGACAAACATATATAAAAGACATATTCTTTGAAAGATTACTCTTGGCTTCTTTAGCCAGAATAAAGTAAATACGATTTAGAACATAGGATTGCTACTTAGGGTTTAACCTACAACATTTTAGGCTCAAAATTCCTAGAAAGGATAACACTGGATTTGTGTAAAATACCTAATGAACACTTATAATTATTTCTGAGGACATGCTTGGAATGTTAAATAAAGCTAAAACTGACAGAAGCAGTAAGAGCCTCTAAAACAGTTATGTGTGGAGAATCACAGCCCTGGAAAGAAAGAAAATGCAAAATAAGCACATGAATTCTAGTACAAATTAACTCTTTCTACTACTGTTTATGTTTTCCTTATATTCAACATTCATATTATGTTAAACTTGTTTTAAACAAGACAGTCTGCCTTACTCTTTCATTGATGACTGTGACAGTAGCATCAGCAACATTCATGGTAACTGGCATCCAGTCGTCTTTGCTAGAGGAAGCCATTAGACTTTCGATAGCACTGTTCAGAGTATCCATTCCTAAAACAGAGGAAAATGTGATAATCAAAATGAATACATGAATATAAGTAGAAGCTAACAGAACTTTTATTTTCACATAGTAGTACAGAAAATGCCTTGTTTTGTACTGCTTATTAAAGCCAATTTGATGATAGAAGGACGGGTTGTGAAGTTGGTTTTCTTCATCTGTAAAAACAGAGGAGGTGCCTGTAGCTTACAAAAAATGGGCTATCYTGTTTAGCTGCTGCACCACTTCAGTTCCCTAGGGCCTTCTTCATTAGTAGCAGAGCTCATATTCAGAGAAAGTACTAACAAGGAACTCTGCCTTCTTAGCAGCTCCCAAAATATTCTGGTTGAAAAACACATGTTCAAGTGAGGCCCCTGAATGAATGTCTTTGTGCCTGACCCATGTGACACAAATACAAGTAAAGAGTTGCCACCCTTTGGACAACATCCATTTACACTTGGCTAGCTGGACACTTCATGCAAGTTACATTGGCAGTCACTTAAGAATAACAGCGTTACCTACCGACGGGCTTAGCCACGGGCAGCATGCCGAGGTACTGCACATGGAACTTCTGTACAAGTTCTGTCTTTGGTGTTGGGAAATCTACTGCAAGGGAAAAAAATCAATTTCTGGTTATCAGTATTCACAGCAGGGAAAATATACTTTGATTTCATCGATAGCATAAAATAATTTACTGAGTAATTGTGCTCTGAAGGTACTCTATCGATTAAAACAAGTGTATGCTCCCTTGTCTCATACCAGAATAATGCCAAATGATTTCCAAGAGGATTAAAGAGAATGCTACATCGTCTAGTTCTTCATCTAAACTAAAAATGAGGTCACATTATATTGCTAATATACTAAAAAACAGAGAAAATACACATGAATGTGTCTATAGGAGACAGAGATCTAAGCTCATTGCATAATTATGTAAAATTTGGAATCTTTTTAATACCATCCCAATTAATATGTTATACATAGACTACAAGAAATCAAYACTGTTGTCTGAGCAGAAAATTGCACAGGTGATGCAGGGATAAGGGGTGAGATACTCAGCACAAACCGGTGCACCTAAAGCACACATCGTCCTGTAAAATAACACAAGGTATGTTTGTTCTCCTAGAATAATTTAAAAATAGCAACTATGGAGCTATGACTAATAAAGGCATGCAAAGGCAACTTTCTTTTACCATGCACTAGAGTGTGCAAAACACATAAATTGGCTAATGACACACTTGCTCCTCTTGCTTTGGAAGGTGCTAAAATTGATGTTGAAACCATAAGGAGCCTAGGTCTCCTATAGCTCCTCTGAATCCAACTAATTAACTGGAGTATGTTCTGCTTTTAAGGCAGATTTGGCCARTATGTGCAGTCTCAAGTCACAAGGTATTTTGATGTTATCAGGACAATATATGCAAGCTGGCACAACTAAGTAAGGCTGCATTTGCAAAATTTGTGCTTTGAACTAAAAGAGGAAACACACAAGCTGACATAACTGAGCAGGACCTCATTACTGTGAAGTCAACCAATAAAAATGTTTAATTCAGTGCAATAATAGATACTGTCAGATACAGTAATTAAAAGATGGGATTACACTCCTGCCTGTTCTACCCAATATTCTCCATTTTGGTCAAAAAACCCATCAGGGAATATATCTAAAATCAGACCATCCCACAGATATTAATTGTGATACACAGTACCTTGCAGGGGAACATCAAGGGTGACATTTGCCCTGTCTTGTAATGAGCTGCAAGCCATAGCTTTAGCATTCTTCCGTTCAGCCATAATCTGAAGAAGATGGAGATAATACAGCATTTTTTCCAAAACATAGTACAGCAGCAACTACAAGTATAAATTTATTCCTATTAAAACCCTGATGACTAAACAGGTTTTTCTTTGTAGTAACAACCTTAATTTTCCTCCAGTTTATTCAGCATTCCTTATCTACATAAGGAACTTGAGAGGTCTCCAAGACTAGATAAAAGATTGATGAAGGAGTAGAAAACCTTTAGCTATTTTTCTCAACAGCAAAATTGCAGTAAGGATTAATATAGAGAAATATAAATATTTAACATACAGAGAAAAGTGTTCATTATTCGTGTTCCTCTCTGATCAATCTACTGCCGCATATATTTTTTCTGCAATTTTTGTGTTTCTTCTGAAATTAAAAATCTCATACAAAATGCAACCTGTTCTTCCCCAAAGTGTATAACATTATCAAAAGAGGAAAAGAAAACACCTCAAAATAACCACTTTGGTTGCTTGTTCCCTACAAATTTATCATTGGGGAGGGACCCAAGGAAGTCTTTCTCCAACACACACTAAGAGAGGTCTTCCAAAGCTCACATATGAAACATTGCCATCTGCTTCCTTACGCTGACTACTGTTAATTGTAATTGAACTCTCCAGAGAGGACGAGGGTTCAGCAGAGAGCCCAGCGTCAGAACACATGGTCTAAAGATGCTGCTGGCACATTTCTCCCCTGTTTTTTTTAGGTTTTCTGTTTTGAAAGTATTTTCTGTTATAGGGACACAAGACAGCATTCCCACCTGAGGATGAAAAATGCTACACGCTGGCTTAGGAAGAAGCCCTGACTCAGCCAAGAGGCTGAGCATGGCAGTTAGCACGTGCCAAGTGCTTTGCTGAATCAGGATTACATCTACTGCTGAATGACAAAGGAACGTTCTCTACCTACGACACTCTCTATTTTTTGTCACTGTTAGTTGTTTTTTAAAATGCTCTGTCACTCTCTGGTCCAAAGTTAATGCCAGAGGTTTCACATCACAATTACCCATATGACAGTTGCCAGCATGGCAGTGCAAGTCGGATGCACTTAGCTACAGCGGCAGTTGCTTGATGTTGTGCTTAATGGATAACAGAAGCCGTGGTGGGGCCTGTTCAGCACCTTTCACCAGCTGTGCTTGCTGGGTAACAGCTGTGAGAATTGGGAGTTAGAAGAGAAAGACGAGGGACTTGATAGCAGCTCCAGGCTTCTCTAGCCAACCCTGCAGCCAGCCACAGCTTGGCCAAGCACAACATCTCCAGCTGCCTGCCTGACCCGAGCAGCTCCCTGGACCCTGCCACCTGCATTTCCCCAGGTCCCCAAGCCCTGGCACACCTGCCAAGCTCTGCACAGTTCCTGGACTACCTTCTGCCACTGCCTGGGGCAAACTCTGCTGGCCAGAGGTTTATAGTAATACACACTATGCAAATTCGCAAATTGTTGGCATGAAACATCACACAGGACCTAATTCAGTAGCCAGATCTGCAGCACTGCAAAACCAAAAACTTCATATACTACACAACTGGCTACTGAGGGGAGTTTGACATCACTGACTTTCATTCACCAAGATGAAGACAAAATGAAAAAAACAAATAAGCACAGGTATATAGTAAAACAGCAGCTCAATTTTAAGACGTGAAAGTTTAAAAAACAGAATTGCTAAGTAGAGCTCCGACTCCTGAGCAGGGACAGAGGGACAACTGTTAAGGTTATGCTGTCTCCATTGCCCACTTTGCCTGGGGTGCAAACTGCCATATGTTTTAAGGCAAACCAAAATGAGCAGCAATATTTTTAAAGGGGGGAACACAGCCTCAAATCCACCACATCTCAATAAAGAAATTTAAAAGTAATTTCAAGTAGTTTTGCTTAAGTGTCTCTCTATAAAGCACTTCAATCAGATTTTCTTACTGGGACGTATGTGCTGCCTTTCCACTGCAGGAAATAACCAAACAGAGGATACTCATGAACTGATCATGCAATAAAATTGCAAAACTAATAACCAGGGAATGGCTGGCAAATATGTAAGGTAAAATGAAAAGAAATAAATAGAAGAAAGGAAATAAAAAGAACATTTCTCTCCAATATTACAGACAACACTACCACAGGCAGGAACAAAAATCCTTCTGTTATTTGTAACTGGAGTAGCTAAACATAAAATACCCTTCTCTCTGAAATTTTTAAGTGGGCAGCATAATGTTTTCAACTGTTTTTATGTAACCTATTCATGTAACTATTCATAACTGATTCATGTAACTATTTTCATGTTGAAGAATACCATTCAAACATGATCTGATTTATTTACRGAGTTTAACATTACCATTCATCAAAACTAAGTGTTCTTTTCCCAATTTGAACCCACAACTTCTTTATTACTAGGAAAGCATTCAAGTCTGTATATCCACTTGTCAAATCAATACCATATATTGCCATATATTACCATCTTCAAATTTAAATACTTATCCTCCCATTAGTTTTGATGCCCTTTGTGTCCCTTCCTTTACAAATTCTCTGAACTACTTATTGTTGCCAGGGATATAAACTAAAATAACACTGCATAAGATTGCTGATTATATGTTTTATGCTCAGGGACCTCTCAAAAGATTAATGAACAACTGACTTGTTCGAATCCACTTGCCTTTGAGCAGATTTCATGTAAACTTGTGGCGATGGCTTTTGCTGGTGTGTCACATCGAAACACATGACATTTCAGAATTCTTGTATCTTTGTCTCTTGCCACATAAGCGAAGTCTCTGTGCAAAAAAATGAATTAACACATTAGAAACAGCAGTATTTACAAATCAGCAAGCCCTCCTTTAATTTAACAAGCGTATGTCTTGGATGTCAGAAAATAAAACATACGCCTTAGCCAAAGCAGATCTACAAATTTAATAAACTGCATACCTATGAAGCACATAACTAATCTTTGATGCTTAATCTATGTAATTAAAGAGCTCATTACAATTTCCTAACACTGGCAACTTATTGAATTTATAACCTGTAATTCCAACTGCAATTGTAAATACATGGGAAAATTTACTCAAATATTTCATTGAAGACAAAGAAGTGGGGACAGAATCACAGATTAAGCTAGAAAAGAATACATGCAGTTCTTAAACGCTAGAAAACCTGGCAAGCAGCATACAACAGTTTAGCTAGAGAAAAACTGTCTTTCAAAGCACTGTATAAAGTGTTTAAAATATGCAGATAGTAATTAAAGATCTGGTTGTATAAGCAAGTTGTGAACCTGCTGAGCTAATGCTCACACTAATTGGCCTAAATTTCTGACCTTATTTTTTCAAAAGTTAAATAAAGATGCCCTACAAAAGAGATYTTTGCATCTTATTGGCCAGTCACCACAGTATAGTATAGCTTTTTTAACATGAGTGATGGAAGTGTAGGATTAAGTTTACCTGTTCCCAGGCTTTTTATAAGTTGGAGCTCTTCTGAAAAAGTCAAAGTATGAACATGGGTTAAGGGTTTGGAACACCCCAATTTATTTTGGACACGATTTTTGGATAGCTTTTAGAACTGCCCCTGCTCTGAGAGCCTACCATTATGGCCCTGTAGTGCTAATTTGCCTTCATGACCTTCTTGGGACAAAGATACCCATTAATCGGTTTATAGGTGGGGACCTGAAGCTGGTTCTGCAGCATGGAAAGGCATGCACAGATGGCAGGGACAAACCAGGAAAGCCAGGCTTCTCCCTGACTCATTTACCTTGTTCCTATGCGAGTCTCTGTGCTCCTTGGTGTTGCATCCCTAGCTTTTCACATCTGCTGGGCAGCCACAGCCCAACCCTACCTTGTGACCCTGCTGCTATCTGCAAATTTCCATGGGGCTGTGCATCCCCCGCAGAGCTGTGCTGAGTAACTAACTAGGACTGGAGCAGAGAGGTGGGCTGTGGGAGCCCCCACAACCTACTATGCCTGAAGTCTCTGTTCAGTGCCTTTCCCCTTCACATGTAACTAACCATCATCAAGTTCCTAAATGGTGAAGATATAGACGTGATAGTCCATGTGGATGAAAAAACATATTGTCCCTCCCCTCCTAAACCACAGGTTTCATATACAGAAATACTTCAGTTTATACTGAAGCCCATAAATATCCCTAGCAGGGTTTAATATAGTATGGATTGCCGATTTCTTCGTTCACTGTAGATGCTGTCAGTTGAGGCATTTGTACGGAAATTACCGAGGGAATCCTAGAGACTGTGGCAGATGGATAGCTGGATCTCCAGCCTCCCAGGAAACACAGACACTAGCCTGCAGTTAAGTACCTTATCTGGATAGTCTGCCGAAATAATTCCTTAGGAAGGAGGTGGCAACACTGTATTTAATGTGCTAGCACTAGATTTTGTCATTAATGAGCCCCTGGAATGAAAGGGGCAGCTGTCCGCAGCCCAGGCCGCTTACTGACAGGCACAGGCTGCTCCTCTGTTTGACCTCTTTGCAACCTGAAGCCTGAGGAAAAAAACTTGGGGGGGGGGGGAACTAATAGGAGCTGAGATTTGGAAACAATTTTACACGATGACCTGAACTGTGCAGCGCCCTACTGGCGAAACACAGTGACCCTGGCGGGTCCTCTCCATTTCACTGCCTCCTAATACGGGACAATACGCATTAGGGCATGACAGAGAAACAGGAGGCAGCCTAGGCAGCTCCTGGACCGTTTGCAGGGAAATCACAAAGCAATAAACCTGGAAGGTGCTGCCTATGAAAGCAAATGCACTGAGGTTTCCCAGCCCCGGCCTGACCCCAAACACTTGGCCACAATCCCCAAGAGCCCTTCAGCACGCTCGCCTTCATGCTAAGCTGCAGGTCCACTGAGGTACCAAAACGTGAAACTTGCTGCCTGAATCTCACTTTGGGAAAAAGCTGATGCTTCTCTGCTTATCTGCACATGTGCCAAACTTCATTTTAGAAGGGCTTCCTCCTAGCTTAATGTTTCAGAAGTAAAATGAAGACTTTTGGCTGAATTATGTTAATAAGACTACAAGGTGTATGAAGGGGAGGGTATGGTTCAGCTATGGCCTATGAAAAATCAGCAACTATGGGAAAAAAGGGAAAGCAAGTGCCACATAAAAAACCCTTGAGATTTCTGCCTTTTGAGGTCAGTTGGTTAACAGTAGTGACGCTCCTGAAAGAGTTGTAGACAAGGTATTTGGAAACGGTCAGGCTCACAAAAATCATCCATACAGTATTCTGAGCTCTGAAGAGGACTGGTTGGTTTGAGAGCAGTAAGTGGATTTCCAGACTTCCTAAGGGTCTGTGATTTTTTTTTTTTCTGTGCTTTTGGTTTTAACTACCATCTTTTAAATGCCTTAAGTTTCAAACTTCACATTTTTCAGTCCAAATATCATCCCTTCCAAGCATTATATTCATTATAACTGCAATATGCAATGTTCACTTAACAGATATGGACTTAATACCATAACTCAGAAAGTGCTTTTGATTAAGATTTTTCTTCCCTTTTACGTGTAAGAAAAAATTGCTGAGAGTGACCATTGCTGCAGGGTAGCAGAGAGACTGCTGCACATACCTAATTATTGGATCAAAGTCTATTCTTTTAGAGTGCAGATATAACAGCTGAAACCTGTGTTCACATGAACTTAAAATAACACTGAAAGCCATCTACTTTACCYTTAAATGGCTATTTATTACCATTTACGAGCATTTATCTCAAATCGATACTATCCCTTTGAGGACTTGTAAACAAGTGATTTATGAGTTCCCTTTACAAGATGATCCCAGAAAGAGCATCTTGCATTGTTATTGCTGAGTTGCTTATGCTGCGCAGAAGCCTATTCGACAGAAATCTGCATAGCCCCAGGAGCACTGTAAAGTATCAGGACTAGATAAGGCCATCACCTTCAAGGAACTGCACAAACACAGATGAGAGCTTATAGTGCTTTCTGTAATCGCTAGACCTATCACTTAGAACCTTCTTTTATCATCAATAAAAAACAAGTTGGGACAAAGCCACCAACGCAAGTCATCTCTGGCCTGGAAAGCACAGTATCTTGCCAGCAAAATCCAAGTTTGTAACAGCACAAGAAATTCTGGTCCCCTCCTTGGTCAGTAGCTCTGGCAATGCCCTGGCACACCATGACTGTTACAGTAAGCTACTGTGCTTTGCCGTGGCAGAACCGCGTCCGACAGGGCACCTCCGCTGTCCTGCCAAGTCCTCTGATGCATATTACAGAATAGTCCCATGATTTAACGTGCAAGGGTTTCAAGCCCTAAGGGAATCTGCAAAATAATACTGAATGCATTTAGTAAGTGTGTTGCTTCCTACTGAAACACTCAAAGGACTGCAGAGATAAATGAGCTAAACAATTAAAACTGCATTAAACTAAATACTGAATTCTGTAAAGATCAAGGACAAGATTTTGGTCATAAAGGAAGACAACTCATAATTATGCCCCAGTCAGTGGGAAACACCCTAGATGAGAGGATTTTCAACAGCATTTTAAAGAGAGAGAGATGGACGGAGGGCAGCCTGCTGAGACCAGTTTCTCATAAGAGTAAATTTACTCTTCTGATCAAAGGCGCGCACCGTGGAAGCCTGCCTGCCAACATTTAATGAGCATGTGTGCTTTTCAGCAAGGGACACGTTTCTCTGTGCCTGGAAGTCTAATTCCAGCCAAATGAACAAGAAGTCACTCTGCAGAGCCCAGGCTGAGTAATCTCCCTGAATTCAGACCTGTGGTGAGAGCTGGGAGAAGAAATCCTATGAGCATTATGGATGTAATATGCCCTGTGTGATAATCCAGGTGGCAAGGAGAATTACCTGCCACTGTAGTCCTGCCATATAAGTGCCTGCAACGCTGTTGTCCCTACGAGAGGAGGATGACAACAGTCCTCATGAGATGGACCTGCTCTGCATTTGCCGAAGGGCCGATACTGCCCGTAAGAATGTTACTTTTAGTCAAAATGCAATGCTTTTGACTGTGTGACAGAGCTGATAGTGACTACTACATATGGGCTACCTAACATTCTCCATCACGGACTGCCAAAGGACATTTTTTTGAAGAAATGTTAATGCCTCTATTGTTTGCAGGCCTTTGATGTTTGGCCTGAAAAGTCGGTTAGGCTGTAGAAGTGTCTTTTCTTTGTCCTATGAAATTCCATTTAGATTTAGTCAACTTGAAGAAGTGCTAAAAATGCCGCTTCCTATGTCTTGGAAGTTTTGGCTTGCTGCCATAAGCGAGCCTTGAGGAGGCACCTGGCCCACACCTCAGTTCAGGAAACCAGGCCTGAATATTTACATGATGCATATAAACTTCCCTGTAGCATTTCCTGACTCCAATGTTTGGTCCTGCAGCTGTTGTAAACATTTCTGTATGTAACAGTATGCATTCATAAACCAGGCAGTATGAAATTATAGCACCGTTACAGAAGCAAATGAAACACAAGCTAGTACATCAATTCTGACTACTGAGCACTAATAAAACCTTCACAATGGTGTTTCAGACTCAGACACCAGTGTCTAACTTTAAGCACCTAAACAGCTTGCACAAAGTTCATGGGGCTAATTACATATGCAAATTGAGAATATGCACAAACCTGTAGATGATCAGGGCCTGCATTTGTAAACCTGTTGAGACAGAGGAGCAAATCTGAGCTCTTTAAAACCTATGGTACTGCATCATGCACAACCCTGCCAGCATCATCTGTTTCCAAATCATCAATCAAAATTAGCAACCAAACCTCCTCTTCCCTTCTGACAGCGCACAAACAGTATTAGAGATTTCATTAATTCATCAAGTCAACTAGATGCACACTCTCGCGCGCAGCCCTACCAGGCAGCGCAGTAGCGCAGACCTGGAGAAGGCTGTGCAGGCTGGCGGCAGCCAGCAGTTCAGGCCACCGCGGGAGCCTTGCGGGCTTGCTTCAGGCATTTCTAGGCTTTGGGGAAACTAAGCACACCTCCCCAGTCGCTTTTGGAGAAGAAGGATACAGCTTTGGGGATCCCAGTGTATATGCTTACAGCATTATCAATAACAAAATAAAACTTGGGAAAAGTTTTATATATCCATACACATGACCAGAAGGCAACACTTATTTCCCCAAAGCCTTCAATACCAAACAGGCCCCAAGACTTCTCTCCGAAACTGCTTTCACTTGGGATCCCTTCTGGGTCACTTCATCTGTAAAYCTTCATTTAATGCAGCTCACTTGAAGATGATTAACATTTAAGTGAGATTTATGTGCAGCTAGCTCCTTGGATAATGAAGAAGTGCAGAATAACATGTTTGCAAAAGAAATTTCTGGAAAAAGGCAAACGCCTTTTCTTACTATTCCTGTCTTTCCACCTTGCTGGGAAAACAAGGGAAAGCAGGAAATCAAAAGCCTTTACAAAACCTGTGGCCAGACACAGAGCTAGTACAGGTTTAATGGATCACACCTGGCTCACACTGGATCAGGCTGGGGTCTTGCTGCTCTCAAAAGGATGCATGTGCATGTGAAATTACATATTAGCAAAAGCACTGGTGGGGTTTGAACCACAGCTCCTGGTAAAATCCCCTTTGATGTCAGTGGGGAGAGCAGCAAGGTGTTTGGTGGGAGAATAATGTATTTCATTGCAGAAAAAAGCTGTATGCTCTTAAAGAATTTACAGTACAAGCCCACTACTTCTGTTGATACAGGACTATGAAGAAGTGCTACTGCAGAGTATA
The DNA here is from genome assembly GCF_003343035.1 of Apteryx rowi. Lineage (NCBI taxonomy): Eukaryota > Metazoa > Chordata > Aves > Apterygiformes > Apterygidae > Apteryx > Apteryx rowi. The sequence goes on along the minus strand of NW_020451040.1, from coordinate 76,381 downwards.
TCATATATTTTTTAATCATTTTTGCATGTACTCCATCCACCTGTATCTTTCAGGATATAGGAACTGGATGTTAATTAGTATTCTGGAAAAAAAGCCAGAATACCAGAAAAATCAGTTAGAAATTAATTTTTCTGCACAAGAGGGTATGACTGGCTCTGCTGAACAGTTAGAAATACAGCAGAAACGTCTTAATTTTGATAGAAGACTACAGAGAGACAGTTTAAAAAATGATTTAAAGAAGTGCAAAGACAAAATAAGGTGCTAAGTAGAAAGGAATTTCATTTTTATTTGCTCTTTTACCCTCTTTTAATTGGCAAATGTCTATAATAATTGACTAAAACTTAGATAGACATACCTATTTAACACCTGGCTAAGCACCACTTAACTGCTCAGCCCTGGATGAATGTAATCATATTAAATGCAATTTATGCTAATGCTGTCCTGTTTGAGTAGCAGTCATGGCCATTTGCCACTATTAGGCAAAGTCCTAGGAGACATCCCAATTAAGTACAACCTAAAAAGCAGCACATCCGCCATTACCTTCTCACTATAAACTGTTACTCTTTTGAGTGTAAAACTGCATTAACCCATATTTTTTCTTGCTAAAAAAACACCCCAGTCTTGAAGCTTGAAATAAGGAAATTTTTACTCTTATCAATTAAAATTAAGTTGCATTGATATAAAACAACTGTATTAAAGTGAAACAGGCAGGAAAATGTAAATTGCTTTATAGATTTATGTATTACAAATTGCAACAAGAATCTTTGAAGCAGAAAATGATATCCTCTGGGCTTGGTTAAAAATTGATTCAAATTAATCCAGAATAATTTACAGAAAATGACTGTTGGTTTCTATGTATGCCGTGTGGGGCACACAGGCCTGGGACTGCTGGGTCCCGGAGCACGCRCTGGTGCACCCCAGACACAGTTTCCACAGTCTGCAACCTCCAGGCTTTACAGCAAAGACCTGACCAGCAATGTGTGAAAGTAGGAAGAAAAACAGGGAGAGGAGCCACCAGCGCAGCAGAGTGGGGTGGGAAGCCCTCTCCTGGAGCGAGGCCTCCAGCAGGCCAGAGCTACCGCTCACCAGAGACACCAACGTCCACTGGAGCAGACTAAATGAGCAGGAAAGGAGAAAGACAAGGAAGGGGAGAGGAGACACAGGAGAAGTGGATAAACAGAACACCAGGAAAACCACGCTCTGATCTGGCTTTTCCACAACACAAATATYCTAGGATCACAAACGACAGAGAAGGTAAGGTGCAGGAAAACCCGCAGTAGTATGCCTGACAAAAATTAGAGAGCTTCTGCATCAACACTTTAAACAATATTTTACTGAGACTGCTGTTTTACRCAGCAGAAAGGGGAATGATTTATTACTGAAATGAAGTATGGGACCCTGTTCAGTTCACTTGTCCTTTTATTTGGCCCATGTCAAGGAGTTTGCAAAGGTAGGGAGAAAACCCAGAAGCAAGCAACCAGATCTAGATGAAACAAACATCATTCACACAAGCTGCAAAATCTGTTTTTACACAATTTACTGAGGACCTTTCAACATCCCTTTCACCTACCAGATATAGAAAGACACTGAAGGAAACCATTGCTTCCCCTCCACTCCCTCCAAAGAAAATCCGCAACACCCTTCACCCGGATAACTACACCACCTTCTCTGGAATCCAGTCCCGGAGGAGGAGGAGGAGGAGGAGGAGGAAAAACAATCACTCACACAAGTGTTCTCCTTCCTGTTTCCTACAAATAGACATTATGCATTTAATCACATACATTCAATCACATCTATTCCATTGCCCTCAATTATTAGAGTTGGAGGAACTGGGGGAGAGGGAAGTTTCTGATAGTTGTGTTGATCCTGCTGGCAATCCTAAAAACGTATGACAACCTTGCAATTTTTCTTCACTCCAACAGCTCCATCCAGAGAGCTCCTGTACCTGTCCAGCACTCCCCAGCTACAACTCAGCATGGGAGACTGGTCCACCATTACGGTACCCTGGTCATTATTTTTCGACTCAAGTAATTAAGATGCCTTTCCCAAGTAGAGACTTTGGGAGAATTTTCTCATTTCAGTTCTCACACAATTTAAAAATGGGTTTGCTTGCAGCAAATCACCAGTTCTGCATTTATTAAATTCTCCTCCAATGGCCTGGCATTGGCCTGGTGTAGCTTGTTTTCCTAATTCAGGCATGAAGTTTGTAGTGCAAATTATCCCGTCCTGAATGGCTGAGTTTGCTTCATTTCTTGATAATGTCATTTGCTAACTCTCAAGGAGGAGCTCGGGCTACTCTGTGAGATACTCGGAGGCTTTAATCTGGCAGCCCTAAAACACACAGCCTGCCAGTTACGCTTTGATGTCTTATCGTTGCCGCAGTTCTGTGCGCTTCCAAATGTGTTTGTTAAAACCCTTGCAGTACCGATGTGCTGCTCAGCCCTGCACAGCCCAGCACTCCCCGCTCTGTAAGCATTTGCACAACTTTCATTCCAATTTCTTTCAGGCAGCCTGATCCTTGCAGGGCTGCAGAAGCCATTCCCACAGGCACATTTCCACCTCTCAACACTGGCCACCGTGTCCTTGTGCAGGAAGGGGACAGCACTCCCATCAGGCTTGCCACAACTGCCTCGCTAGTCAGAGAGATGGCTCTGAGCGTGTTGCAAATCATTTCTCTTTTTACTACCAAGGGCTACGTTCCACCCTTGCAAAGGACCACAAATATAGATATATGGAGTCGTGTCAAAGTGCAACTTCATATCTGAACTCTCCAGGTCCATTAGATGTGCTAGCATAGCGACAGCAACACATACTGTAAAGCTAAGATTTATGGTCCGGGCTGATCTTCCTTCCCAAACTCACCTCATGGTCATATTGCTGAAGGACTACTTGCACGGCTCAGGGAAAGCAGGGCAGTCTGTCATGTCTGCCAAGGTCACCCACAAGGCTGCCCTCAGGGCTATGCTCCCGTGTTGTGCTGCCAGGGCACCGGCAAGAGCAGCCCGGGGGCGCCCGGTGGCCCCGTCCCGGTGTGCCTGCCGGGGAGCCACGAGCACAGGGCGCCACGTCTGTGGCTACTGGCTGAGCAGAGGGGGCTTGCTGCCCGCTCCTCCGCTGCCACGCAGGCACAGYGCACAGAAAAGGGAAGAAAGCAGCTTAGACCTCAGCTTTTAAAAAAAATGAATTTAAGAGAGATCTTCAGGGATAAATCCCATGCAAATCAGCGGAGACACTCACCAGCAGAAACTCTGACCACCGACATTTTATTGCCACAGATTTTTCATGGCAAGTGGTTTTCTGTTTTTAGAGGAATGTTTGCTTACTTGCTTCACAATGTTTATGAATTGCTCATGGGGAGGGGGCTGCTTTCCTACCCCAAGCAGCGCCATGTTCAGGGACACAAAGGAGGTAGCTTGTCAAGCCCTTGACTGTTGCTACTTATCCTATGTAGCATCACAAAGTGGTGGTCTAACTCCTCAGGATTGCTAATCTAGCTTTTTTCACGAATGCTAAATTTCCTTAAAATAGGTGAAAGTGTTGTTATGCCTGTAAACCTCTGAACAGCCTCTGCAGTGCTTCCTGTAAATTTGATTTTGACAAATTAGTATTTAGATATTTTAACAACAATTCTATCTCCCACATCTGATTGAAAGATATAAGCCTTTGTTCATATGGAATATAATTTAAAGATTTGATAAAGAAATACATCAAATTGAGATGCTCAAAGCACTGCTACACATTTAAGTGAAGAAGACAGCAGAAAACACTAGAACAGTTAATATCTTCACTGAGATTTGTTTTACAAGCAATGCTTACTAGTTCTCCTTTGTTCTTTATTATTCAGACAGAGAACAAAGTAATCACGTACAGTCACAACTCGAGAATCTGCTTGCAGCACACTTTTGCCAGTGTTAGTCTGGGAGGATCATCACTTCTCACATGCACAATATCTACATTAGATTGCACAGCCATAATCACAAAAGTTTAAAATTTCCCTAGGCCAGTGCTGACTAAAGAATTGATTAAAAACCAGCGAGGCCTGTAAACTATTCTCATTATATTCCATGAGGAAAACCCAAGAAACTGCCCGCATCTCTAAACAATATTCCTCCCATCCAGTTCCAGTATCAAGTCCTTGCAATTTAGGAGAACAAACAAAACTTAAATCTCATCCGAGAAATACAATTCTATCAGTAAGAGGCTTTTGAGCGGTTGCAGCCCTTGCACTGCAGAGCACGTGACTACAATACATTACTGTGTGAGTTCCCATGAAATGGGAAGCATTGTAGAGAATCCCAAATGACCCCTTTGTCCATCAAAACAAATAAACCATACTGGTGACAACTTTTTTTCGAACTCTGAAGACAGTCACCAACCCAGCCAGATCCAAAGCAAATATCAAAAACAGCAAATAAATTTCAAAATTTCCAATTCTCGCTAAATTTAAGTTTTAAATCCCCTGCTTCTAGCACAAAATTATTCATTTTTAAAATAAAAGATGGCATTTTAATACAAGTTTCCTGCATTTAGGATTATAGAGAAGACCAACATCTAAATTTTAAACTCTCAACCACCAGAAGCAAATATAAAGAACCGCAGTATCACGTGACTTTAAACTGTTTTAGGGGATTTAGGACCTGGAAAAAAAACTCAATCCATTCAACTTGAGCACACTATTAATAGCAAGATGAAAACATGTCAGAGATATGAATTTACCCCACTGAAGTTTTGCTTTGGTACGACAACGCTCCCTGATACAAGCAAACTGATACGAGCATTGGTTGGTGCAAGCCAGAAAGATAAACACACAGAGAATAAGGGAAAAATGAAAATCATTTACCTCTCTCTGAATCCAGGAAAGCATGAAGAAACAGAAAGAGCAAGTTAGAGGGCATTCACACAGACAGAGCTCCAGCATATGATGAGGCAGCATAGCTGAAAGAAGTGCTCTACACTTAACATTCACTGGTTGGTTGTAGCGTAGCGTATCCAAGCATACTGCAACTATTTCCTTTCAACACTTGTTTTGGTTGAATCCTGTTGCTCTGAAGTTTGTATTTTTGGAAACATGCAATGAAGCCAACAGGCATCAGCTGAATTTAGAAAGACAGCACAGACATATCAACACTGGGAGGTAACAAAGCTTAAAATACCACACACAAATACGGGAAGTAGTACTCTGTAAGCATAAATGGACACACAAACTGCATGGACCTTTCTTCTTCCAAAAGAAAACTGTTTAAAGCAGACAATGACAAAACAAACAAAAATAATGCTTTAGGCTGTGAACACCTTCCAGAGTTTACACTGAAAGAGTTTAAAGATCAACATCAGTTTTTGAATGTCTTTTCCAAAAGCTCATGCTCCTTCCTAGAGCACTTGGACTCCTTTGCAAGTTGCTGAAGAAATCACAGACTCAGTAGCACCCGCATATTTTTTTTATACACACACACACACACACACACACAYATATATGAAATCACTGCGTACATTCACTTCAGAAGCATTTTAGCACACACTAACGATTCATGCGACAGAACCGATGTGCCTTTCTCGGCRCGCAGCGGAGGGATGCCCCGGTGAGAGGAGGACAGGGATGCCCCGGTGCAGGGGGACCCCACGTGCGTGGCTGCCCGGGGGTGTGAGCTGCCCAAGGCCCCGGCTCTCACCAGCCTGGCCGGCCGGCGTAGCCACTGGCTAGCTCTGCCGCTGCCAGGGCTCACTTCAGACTCGGCAGCCGGCTGCTCCCACCAGTTTTTAGCACTCCGAAGGGATCTAGAAACGCCAGGTGCATTTTCACTCGGGGGAAAGGAAGGAGTGCTCTTGCCACTGGCAGCTAACACGCAGGGCCAGATGTAAGCTGTAACTGCTGCCGACGAGGCAGTTTTTACTGGCACCTACGCCACTCAGTCAGGATAAAGCCCTCRGCTCTGCCCGACCCGCTGGCACGGGTGACAACGTGCACATCAGGCAGGCGCCTTCCGCGCAGCCCGCGCCCACGCGGCCCTTCCCGGCCCTGCTCCATGGCACAACGCAGCGCCCTTCCTGCAGGACTGCTCTGCCTGGACTGCTCTGCCCACCCCGCTCCCTGGTCCAAGCCCCCCGAGGCCTTGCCAGGGCTCCCCGTCACCATCAGCTGCTTTCTAGAGCATGTCAGCCACTGCAAAAGGAAGGATTCAGGGAWACACAGCGCATTTCTGGAGCTAACTGTGGTGGGAAGGAAGCACTAGAGCTTCCCATGACATTACTGCACATTCCCATGCAGTAACTGCACTTGGAAACCAGGTGGGCTGCTGCCCGTTTCTTCCCACCCCTCCTCAAAACCCGGAGGATGCTCTGTATGATGTATATTGCCTCTACAGGGATAACAGCCATTATTAAGATTAGAGTTGCTTTCTACGACTTCTTCTGCCAGTAAAACTCAGGCAGAAGAGCAATCAGCTGCTAAGTACATCTGCTTACCCAGTCACACAAGTCATTGCAAACAGGCTCCACGTGCTGCATGGTCCTGTTCTCCAACCCCTTCCTCCTCCCGTATGCCCCAGCTGCAGCTCTTTTCAGAAGTACTCCTCCCCAGTGATCACCCGAGCAAGAATCGTGCACTGCACACACAAACGTGGGACTCCACATCATCCTTGTTTGTAACTGACTTGGAGAAAAAAGGGATAGTGGAGTGGAAAAATAACCCCATTTCAAATAATAAGGGCAGGATTAAAGACAAAGCATGCTGAAGGGAAGGGATCCAATTCCCATTAGACATCTTGCTTCAGCAAGCTTGCAAAGCTTACAGGAATTGATCTGTTGCTTAGAAATGGCTTAGTGAGTAGATCTGGAATGAATGTAGGCTTTCTAAGCCAGGTTTTAACTAATCATACATATGGTTAGCTAATGCACCCGTCCAACACAGGAGTGCAAGTCACACATGGATGCATACGCACATAGCTAGAGGTTTAATTTCTGGATACCAACTTTGCCACTTGCTTCCCTAAATCCATGAGCCTTTTTCAAAATTAACTGTGGCATATATATAAAAGAACTGTTGGAACAAATTTTTAAACCACATTTTTAAGGCAAGAAACACCTTTTAAATGTCATAGCCTAGAATTTAAAACTTTAATCTTAACAAAAGCACACAAAAGTCTTCCAGCTTCTGCAATGACTCTTCCAGATAACCTAGAGACAATGTCTATGCAAAGAGGTCTTTCACACATCATATTTTTCCCACCTGAAAAATTTTAAACTATAAAGCATCAAGTTCCACTAAGATTTCATATTCATGACTTGGAAACATAGAACACACACATACACATAGAACATACATATACACAAAAGTAAAACATTTGGTACATATGAATGTTCAAGCTTAGTTCAGCCTCCTTCTTTTTTTTATTTGTCCAGAGAAACAAAATAATTTTAGTATGACATTTGCCCTTTCAGCACCTAGACTGTTTGGGAAAACAAAAAATATCTAACCTCCTTAATTACCTCCAAATTGAATTAATCAAAAAAAGCAAAGCTTGACTGATGCAGATCTTAATACATGACCTTAAGAACTGCTGAAACACTAGATGTTGCATCACTGCAGCTGCAAACACACAGAAAGAAAAAAACACAGAAGGAAATTCAGGAATGTGAGAAAAAAATAAGAGCATCCAGATTGCTGAACTTCCCCAGAGAGCAAGGAACGAGCTGGGCTCCAGCCATGTAACTCTGACCCTGTGGGGTACAGACAGATCAAGCGGGTCTGCATCCTGCTTCCAATCAGTTAACTACAGCTTCCAAATTAATACAGTATCTCCTCATAAAGTGTCTTGTAGTTTAGGAATTAATTTCACACAAGAGACTATTTGCCTGTATTCCCTTCACATTCTGATAGCTCAAATATGGTTGAATAGTTTACCTTTAAACAACATAAAAAAAATCACTTCAAGGTTAAATAGCTAACATGGAAAGTTTCAGTTCAAATGGCAGGTCTTACTGATGGCTCTAAGTGTGAGAAATGCCATAAGAGCAGCTGTGCAAGTTCTTCAGTGTGGTATGTTATGTACGCTTTTCCAACCTGATTGAGTTAAAAGGGGTCAAGCCAGAACCTGCCAGTAACGTGGGAAGAGGATACCTAGAAAATTGTGTCAGGGTTGTTATGCAGAATTTGAGATTCATTTCTGAGGGGAAAAAGCTAAGCCCTTGAAGGAAAAGCCTGCAACCTTCCAGCCTGCAGACATGCGAGAAAGGAGCACTCCTTCCAGAGACAGCCCTGAGGAGATGCTTCCTCCCTGTGAAGAAGGTGACAACCTCCTCCTCCCCAACACTCCTGCCAGGCCCATTCATTCCAGACTGTTTTCTGATTAGTATCTTCTAAGCTAGCACATTACACTACTGCTGAGGGTGCCTGCTTCTCTGATGAACCCCCTTTTACCATGCTTTCTCTCGCAGAGCCCCAAGCTTCGGGCTTGCAGAATACAACCCGTACCAGTCCCAGGGACTCAGTGAGGGCAAAACCATTGCAGAGAACGATACTACTGACAGGGCACCACCTTGCAGGAGAGATTGTTCACAAAACATGGAAATGACTAACTAGAAGACAATTTTCCCTCTCTTCCTACATCAAATCTGTCCTCCCACTCCTGGATTTTGCACATCAGAGATAGGTGCAAGTCACTTCCACCCACAGGGCTGATTATTGATATACAACATCCACTTTACAAGCCTAAAAGTTAGGCTGGTTTTATGGGGAGGTCAATAAACTGAGAGGTTCAGTGGCAACAGCCCCATCCCCCAAAAGGCACCTTCCACTTACCATTCATAAGGCCACATCTGGATTTCTGTTTTGGGCCCATGAGCACAAGAAAGATTGGCAAACCGGAGCGAGTCCAATGGAGGGCCACCAAAATGGGCAGGGGAACAACACACGCCACATGAGGGGAGGATCTAATTACTGTCTTCCATTACCTGGTGGGAAGGTTTTAAAAAAGAGCAAAACCAAATTTCTTAGCCATGAAAGTGGGTAAACCCTGAGACATGTACCCAAAGAGGCTGTGCAATCTCTGTCCTTGGAGATCTGAAGAAAAAAAAATTAACCAGGGATGGCCCTGATTTAATTTAGAACTGCATCATCTAAATTTGAACTCATGGGAGGGAGATGTGTTGTGAACAGATGAACATGGGAACTGTATGCTTACACACACAACTGAACGGCAAGCACAGGTGGGCAAAGGGAGGCCAGCCGAGGTGAAACGGCATGCCCACGCACCCCAGCAGCTCTGGTCCCTCACGGACCAGACCCTCCCAGTGCCCCAATGACAGAGGTCTTTGACTCTCAATATTCCACAACCGCCACTCTTGTGTCTTCTACTTCAGCAAAGCAGGGGCAATGCAAGACTATAACACTATAAAGAATAAACCACACTGAAAAACCTAACAGGTTTTGGTTTTGTTGGCACCTCTGACAAGGAGTGAAAAGAGTTTTCCCATGCTCTGCTAATGCTTTAGTGAGGCACCTCCCTGCACAGGAGCACGTGAGAACATCAGGAGTCTGCTTCCCTTCACCTTGCAGGGTGAACTTAAATCCAGAGTCTGGTCATTTTTGTGACTGACACATTCAGCCAAAAGGGCAAAGACGTTAACTTTACAACTCTTCATTTCTGTAGCTTCCCCTGGAGTTTGGCTGAATGGAACTTCCCCAAATTTCTTTTGGGGGCAGATCAAAACAATTAGCTTGACATCTGTCACCTAGCCCTAAGCAAGTACAGAGGGGTGCCGTCCAACCCCCACAGGCTTTAAATATTTCTATACAACATAGTCAGCTTTAGCCACCTCACTTTCTGAGAGATAACAACCAACTGAAATTTCTTTGTTTTCAATTACTGGAGATTTTATTTTCAAATGCATTTTACTTGATTAAAAATAATGATGCATGGCACAAGCCTTTTTATTACAGTTATAGGTACTTGTCCAAATCTAGCCTCTGAGGCACAGAAGAGGCCTTGCTCTGGTTTTCTAAGCTGCAATTACAAAGTGTAGCAGCACTTAATGCAGCAAAATGTTTATGTAAAATGCATTTACACCTTAACAACTTAACATGAACAAATAAAGGAAACAACCTTCATTTCTGGGCATTTGGAAGTCTCTCTGTTGGTTAGAGGATGATTAGGTCCTTCATTTATGTATGCCACTAGCAAAATACATTTGCTTTCACTGAAAAGAAAATGGCTGTGGTTTATAAGTTTTTTTTTTTTTTTTTAAGGTTTGGTAGCTTTTTAACCTTTTTTATAACTTTTAAACCTTTTCCTTCCAACTGGTACCAGACTATTCCAGTAGACTGTGGCCTTGGGTTTCTGGGCCCTCTCGCCACCAGTGCTGAGGCTGAGCAGAAGTACCACTAGCACTCTTACTCTGGAAATCTCTGTTCACGGTGGGCCAGATTGTGCCATCAATTTTTAAGCAATTCTCCATTGGTAGCAAAGAAGACTTCTGCTTAAAAATYGATGGCTTGATTGTGCCTTCTGTTGCTAATCATATATTACAAAGACTGTTATAACCTAGTTGGATTCTATTTTTAAAAGAAAGAAAATAGGCAGCCTGACACATTATATGAATCCACATTTTTTACAGACTGAATTCTATTCTTAAGACCAGAGGCTCCAAATCACTAAATTACACTGGTAATTTGGGTGCTAGACATCATATTGGTATGTGATAGACAAGCTGGTTCCTCTCCATCAGAACAGTGCAACAGGATAACGTTACTTTAAAATTTCTTTAGGGCTTCCCTCATCTGTAGTTACTGAATTACAGGGATTGAATGGAAGACCTCAGAGGAAAGAGGGAACACTTACAGCTCCCTGCAGCATGTGGCCACCCGAGGCACCTCCTCTCTGATGCAAGCTGGCACGGGGGGAGGTCTTTAATAACATGCATCTCTCGGCCTTCCCTCGCGTGAAGACCTGTTATGTTTGGCTTGGTAGGGGAAAATAAATAAGTCTCTGGCAGCATGAAAACAACTAAGAATGGCAGACCACCTTTTCCCCAAATCACTAGAGCACAGTTTTAGCGGGATCAGTTAGGTATGAGATCTTCTACTTTAATTTTTGAAGAATTAGTAATTCAGCCATAAAGATATTTTGACACATCAGTGTGGAAACCTCTTACAGCAAGTAGACATGACTTTTATATCACATCAAAACACACCAAAAAAATCAGTATGTTGTTTTCTTTGGCAGATACCAAACCAAATTCAGGGACATGCCAATTATTTTCTATGGAAATGAAACCGAACACTTCTTATTGAATTCATATTCCTTGATTTAGAATTGTTAAATTTAAGTTTTTGACCTGGATTAACTTCATCCAGAGAATAAGGATATCTCAACCTATCTTAAACTACAGTGGAGCAAACTCTGCACTCTAACACAAACTAACTCTATGAAGAGCAGTTGAATCAATACTAGCATCAATGAGATCAGAATTTTGTCCACATTAATATGGAGTTTCACCTCATATCATGAAACAGAGAAAACTCCATACAGTGAACCAAAAAGCCTTGCTAAACAGGACTGCCCAACAGACTGTAACAATCCAAGAAACACCATGGAAAACCATTCCACAAACGTACATCTTAATCATCTAAACACTATTCACAGTTTGTTTGATCCTTATCCATATTTCAACTGATCAGTGTTTAAAATATCTTCATGGGTAGGGTTATTTCATTTATATATATACATCCACTGCTGTAAAAGGGGAAACTAACCTGTACTCTTTTTTTTTTTTAATCCAATTGGTGTTACATAATAAAATCACACTATTTTTCTCTCTGCTAACTCCTTACCAAAACAAATAAACCATTTTTTCTGAGAAATGCTCCAGTGCTGAATAATATCCTTTTCCTCACCCACTAGTTGTTATAATTACATTAACTGTGAGGCAACAGCTACAAGAAATGTAATTAAAGCCATAGTTTTAAGACATGAATCACTTCATGCATTTTACTGATGCAGATCAAGTCTCACCAAGGTTTAGTATCCTTTTAGAAAGCAAAAATTACTGAATAGAATAGGGAGAGCAATGAGGTTCCATAACATGTGGGAAACCTAATTTAAGAGTGAAGCTGCTGAGTTTAAAGAAAAAGATTAATTGCTGGTCTCTCTTTCCTCCCCTCTGCACCTAACATAATGAGGATTCAAAGCTATATATCAATTAACAAATCAGTGAAATTTCTTCTGCTGCAAATTCTTTATGAATACAGATAGGATTAAGCGAGCACAGAGACCTCAAGGCAATATATTACATTTAAATCATGAAGTTTCCTCTTCTGTCAAAAGAGCCATTAACCATCTCACTTCATATATTTTTACATGCAGGTATCCCCCCACACAGTGTAACACTTCTTCTGTCTTTAATAAATATTTACTTCTTTTGGAGCTTTACAAAGATTTCAAATGAAAAATCTCCATTGTCAAGTATGTACTGAAAGAAGAAAGCCCAGACTAGCTAGCTAAAGGGCAGGTAGGAATTAGGCAGAAATAATTGTATAGGCACTATACATTTTGGGGAAAAAAGACAGAGGGGGTTCTTCTTTTCAGTAAACGAATTTTCTGCAATTCCTAATGATAGCATCCTTTTGCCCATTAACATAGCATTACCAGTAGAAACAAATTATGATCATGCTCTACAGAATCAGGCAAGTCAATATGCAGCCAGTAATTGCAGCTAGTTTAGGAACATGTAATTTTGAACTGAATACAGACAACCAAACCTATTAAATATCACGATCCATTAGTTAGTTTACTGCTCAAACGAGCAACATTTGAAGGGATAAAGGAGAGGGAGAAAAGCATCCAATACTTACCGCTTAGCACACAGTCCAACATTTCTGCTACAGTGCTCTCCCGAAGGTTGTTAAGTGTCAGCTCTTGGAGAAAAAAAATCTGACTTGCCTTTGTCACACTAGGAGCTGTAATTTGCCTTGCAGGCATCCACGCAGAAGCTTTAGACTAATGGACTATAGCTTTGAAAATACAGCTAGAGACAAAAGCTACTACCACTAGCATGAGAGTAATGCCTGTGAGGGGGGCTGAGGCTTTTGGCCGTCACTTTTTAAGTTTCTTACCTTTTTATTGCAGCAAACAGGAATTTAATGCCAAACACGTCAGATGCAAACACGCAACTCGACGCTCTGCCTGGTCCCGCTCTCCGCTAGCGTGTGTCTAGGCATCAGATGATGCAAAGCGCACTTGATCCAGCTGCGTACTTGCACTTCAGCGACGGGGGCTGAATACCCCCGAGAACAGCAGCTCATTTATTTTGCATCGCGTTGAAGCACATCATGTCAGCTCCCACTCTGCTCGCAGACTGTGCACGCCTGATCCAGCTGGGAGCCGCAGGAGCTTCTCCCTGAAAGGCACCGCTCTGTCGGGGGTGTGTCTTTCCCTCTGCTCCCACTGTTTTTACCATTTCTGTGCTCCCTGCACTCTGACCCACAAAAGAGGCCCTTCTCCTTCTCCTTCAACAGGTACGCATTAAACTTCTAGCCTGTAAACTTCCAAAACTAATCTGCTGTGACAGAAGGCATCGTTGGGGGAAAGCTGGAGTGTGCAGGGACTTTTCCCCTCCTTTTGTTGTGGGTAATTTTGCAAAGCCACTGCAATACTTTCACAACATGACTCTAAACTGAATGCAATAGAGAAAAAAAAAGTCTCTTTAAAAGGCAGCAAAGAATTACTGCCAAATCCAAGAATTCAGACAGAAGTACAACTGCATTTACTTCAACAAAATTACACCTGCTTATGCTAGCAGTGAGATTTACCCTTGAGCTGTAAAAACAAACACGCCAAATAATTTGATTTTCCAGAACTAACACACACAGTAACAATAAATCTAACTTAGAGGGGTTGCTTGGCTCTAAAGGTGACAGGAAAAACAATGTCCTGGAGCTCCAGTTTTTATTCTCTTTCTGCAGAGCCCCATCAGATGTGCTCAGCCAGCAATAAGGGGACGCTCCACCAGACAGCCAGGCGCGCACTCGTGCTAGCCGTCAGGTGGAGAAGGGGGTGCCAACCTCCACAGCAGGTGCTCCCAGAGCTACAGGCACATGTCCATGGGAGGGAAGAGCTCTCCGGTGCTGGACGGCAGCTTGCTGCATTACACATCACACCTCCAGGCACCGGAGGAGGACTGGAGAGATGCTGGTTCCTAGGCACCACGGCAATGGCGCGAGGACACGAGTCACCTCCCTGCACGTCGCTCTTCCCATCCAAAGGACTCACTCCTTTGAATGTGCCAGTGGAGCTGCTTGGGGGATCATACCCTTCCCTCTCCAAGGAAAATGAGCCGAGATGTCAAACACCCACCAGCCATCTTTAAACTACCTGATCACAATTTAAGTGAAAGCAGGGCGGGGAACGCTCCCCAGAGTATTTCCACTGGCAGATTTGAGCGGGCGGAAAGCAGTTAAGGATGGTTTGCTGGTAGCTGCTTCCTCCAGCAGTGCAGTTGCATTCAGAGCAGGATGTTTGTTCACAGCCCAAATATACCACAAGAGCCTAGTGAGGTTCTTCCCTTCCTGCGTATCATCAAGAAGGTTTGGCAGGACAAGTTAAGCTTGAGTGACAACCTGTGCAATCCTGAAAGCCTTCCACTGATTTCCACAGGAGTAACAGGTTGGAATTTAATAAACAAATCTGTTGATGCTGCCTAAGAAGAAACAGATCCAATTTCCTCTTTCTTGGGTGTGCTGGATACACAACGCTAACAAGAATTCAAGGCCATATAATAATTTTTGCACTGAAGTAAACAAATCARTTCTTGAAAGTCTTGACACAAGCATGGGACTCATTTGTGGGGAAAGAACATGGCATTTTTATGGACAAGCAAGACAGCATCTAGAACCGGTTAAATACTGTAAAATCACATACTGCACTTATAATCCAATATCCGATATGCATTTAACATAACTTGTTTAAACTTGCRAATGTAGACAAAATCAATGTGATAGCTATGACAACTACCCCCTCTATTGCTGTTCTCTTCTTTCATTCTCAACAACTAGGATACAACAGGATATGGTAGCTTTCCAGCTGGCCCAATGACAGCACTCATGAGAACAATGTTAGACACCAACTTCAATGGCTTCGAAGGAGAGAAGCCAAACTTGCTGTTTTAACATGCTGAAATAGTTTTTGTGAGAGAACCACTCTCCCCAAGCCTCTCTCCTATACAAGAACAGAAATTCAACAGACCTTTGAAAACCTGTAGCAATAAGCATAATTAAAACTACATTTCAAGCTTTGAGATCTTAAGCAGCGTTTCTTTTGACAACAGGGAATGAGAAAAAAAATAAAGCCCCCATTAGCAAAGCTAGTTTGTACACTAAACAACTTCTGACATAAGCAGCTAAAGACAGCACCATTGAAAAGAATTCTGTTTTGAGAGTAAACTTTAGGGAAAAAATTATCAGTTTTTTTTTTTAATGAAATATCTAGCATTTCAGCACCACCAGTGATCCTTGTTACTGAAAGAGAAAGGAAAACAAAGCGAAATGGCAGGCAACTTAATGTTAAAAAAGAAAAAACCCAGACCTAAGACTGAAAAGCTGGGTTATAGTAGTAGTAACAGTATAGTTCAGCGCAGCCGAAGGTTGCACAACCACTAGATGTGGCTCCAACATCTTATGCTGGCGCTGCCGTTCTCAGGGTTACACCATGAACCCTATCGGAAAACAGATCCAGCTCAAAACTCACTTTGGTGGTGGTGGGTGTTCATTCGTTGCTTTTTCAGGGTAGTGGCTGCAGAAACACGCATCCCAGCAGAGCAGACATGACTGGGGGAGAAAAGGAACATGGACGGGGCAGTAGTGTCTACTGATTCCAAATTAAACCCATCAYGGAAGTGTGGTGCACCCCTTCACACGACAGATAGCAGGTATGTCTACCTGTCTGCTGAACTTGCAGATGAAAAATGAAACTCATGCAAAACTCTTCTTTCATCAGCTGGGTTTTTAGGAAAAATCACCAATATCTCAAGTTTTGAAACAAGCCATGGAAGTCGCAACACTGAGCATCTGCGGCTGAGTTTTGCTCATAGGCTCTCTCAGGCAACAAGTGCTACCATAAACCACGTGAAAAAAACTCCAGCATAACCACTGCACCAAGTCCCATTTCCTGCTGCTGACCAGCAATATAACTTTGCAGTCAAACTACTAAGCAGGAAACCCGAGATATCTTTGTAGCATGCTCCATCCACAGGCCTCCTACGAAACCAGCTTACAGCAGGTAATGGGGCCAATTCTGTCCTGACAGCAAGATCAAAAGCAGCCAGATCTGGCAAGCTGAGATTTCCCCAAGAGAGCTCTCAGCTGATGAAGAGCCAACATATCAAACTTCTGCACTGCCAGACCTGCCTGGTCCAAGGAAGCAGGGGTGTTTTGGGGCATCTGATGTATACGCAAGACACAAGCTGTCCCAGCCTCTCCCAGCTCACACGCGCTCCCTCCTGGGTCCTCAGCGGGGTTATGTTTCCAAGTCGCTGTGTTCGTCACTGGAGATGGCTCAGCCATGCTAATCATCAGGGAATGGATACTTAACACTGCAAAGAATGTGGGCAGATCTCCACACACTTGGATGTGCCCAAGTGTCATATTAAATGGCCAGTGAACAACAGGGCAACCAAGTAAAAGAAATTAGCTTATATTCTTGACACAGGAGTGGGACCACATTCTCCCCAAACTGATCAAATATTCCTGCTCTATGGCTGGAAGTTGATTTACCTCAGAGCAAAATACCAACTCCCCCATCACACGCGGCTTTGGTAACGCCAGCACAGCTGCGGATGGACTGATGAAAGGTAAATACACAGACTCACAATGTGGCTGCCCCGGGCATGTGCCACAAGTGCATTTGTGCAGGTGGACGTGAAGTTAGCCTCAGCAACTTACTCCATCAGGACACCCTGGCACAGCTGAGCTGCTGGCCCACACTTGTAGATCTGTCCTACATTTAAGACAGAAGCAGAAGCAAGATTTGTATCCCAACTACTGCTGCTGCAGCATTCAAAGTTCCTTTCTGCTGTACAGGAAGGGAAACAAGCAATTCCTAAGTTTGCTCTGCTTTTTACTATTCTGAGGCATCCATCCTTTTTTGAACCAGAACATTTTAAGACTCCCATGAGACAAAAAGGTAGTCTGTGGAGCACAACAACAGTTTTGTTTAGTCTTTAACAACCTAGAAGTTTACCCCCCACTCCTCCAATCTGAATATTCTCTCAGATTATTCATTCTAACATTTTGCTGGAGGTTTTGGCAGATCTTCAGAAGATACAGATTTGCAAGAACATTGTTATATTACAAGGCTGAACACCTAAACTGCAAATAAGGGAGAGCTAGCATCTTATTTTTGCACATTCTTTCTATTCACTTCCATCACAAGTCATCCAGCAGCAACAGCACTGCCAAATCTTCTCATTTATCTGAATTTTCTCATTATTTTCAAAAAGAGGGGAGAGAAGAGTGAGGGAATGTTTCATAAAGTTCAAATCCTGGATTCAGACAGGTATCTGTGACTCTCCATACCCATTACAAAATGAGCTTCCAGCATCCACAGATGATGAGCAAAGTTTGGAATACTACCTCAAATCCCAAAGGCTCAGAAGTGACGAAATCAATACCATTTATGAATGCTTGGGTTGGCAATATCCCAGAAGAGCATTGTCCATTTGTTAAACCAAGACCCTGGAAGCCATGTACGCACTTCATAGATGAATAGAGGGCATGAGCAATTGCTCAGTTTGCTTTGTTTAATTCATCTCATTATGCTTCTGCTGGTAGTTGAGCAAAAGCAGAGATGAGATGCAATTTTCCTAATAAAATACCCACAGCACAAAAAAAAAAAATTCTCTTAGTGCATTTGTTTTTTAGTAGGTTTGGGTACTTTCTAGGATACTCCTACAGACATTTTTTTGGAGATATACATGTAGAGTTTATTTAGATTCTTCAGACAATATCAAAAGGAACAGTCAGAAATTAAACTTCTTAATCAAAGAAGAAAGACTGACAATACAAGCAATGCAATACATCCTTAGCAAACTGAACAAGACCTGTTACCTTCTTGACAAATACAGCATCCTCCCAAACACTGCCATGAGTCAATAACAGACATCCCAAAACAAACGCAAGCTCGATTTCACAGGTGCTTGGCTGAAGTGGAAAAATTCACTTATTTCATCTATGTTAAATGTAATAAGAACAGCAGTATGGCCAGACTTGGTAGCATGTGAGTGTATGTCCAGCTAGCTTTGAAACTAAGCAAGGTGGTGAGAGGGGAACTTCAAGCAATAAAATACTGAAATATTTTACAGAGATGATTGAGTTCTATGTTTAATGCATCATTTAGATTATAAATTGAACTTATGTTTATGGTATTAAGATGAACAGCATTTATGTGAAACAGACCAATATCATGAGAGATATAATGCACACAGATTTTTCAATGTCATTAAACGCAATGTTCTTCCAAAAATACTGATGTTCACGTGACGCAGTAACTAAGTACAAAAACAAGTCGGTCAGTAAAAAAAACCTGAACGTTTAAGACATTTGAATTCTCTGTTGAAAAAAAATCATTTTAGTTTACTCAAATTAGTGTTTAAGTTTTTGCTAATCAATCTGCTAGCATCAAAGAGACTTTAGTAGGGAATCAACCTCTATCGCCAGAGGGCAAATTGTGCTGAATAACACTGACAAACAAAGGCCTTTTTCCCTGGTGGAGACAATATTAGGAAACACGCCAACATATTATCCTCAGAATTATATGCCTGAAGTGTAAATGTTTTTTAAATACATGCAGTGGATAAGACAGTATATGCTATGATTTACATAAAGATGTACTGCATATAAATATTTGAATTGCAGTCAGCTAGTAGCAAACACGGAAAGGAATCCTGAGGCAGAGATGACATTTAAATAATTGTGGTAAGTGGTAAGTTGATACCAAGAGCATCCTCTTATATTTAGAGGCACATTCCACTTATTATAGCAGAGCAGTTCAGTCAAGTTTGTGACAATGCTCAGAGAGAAACAGTACAAAATTCGGAGATTATTTTATTGCAGCGTATGCCAAATTCCAAAAGACCTATGGTAGTCTACAAATACTTAGGCATTTCACAGGTTCCCTTGATATCAGGAGTATAACACTCATGTGCAAACTTAAAACATGTTTATGTAAGTGGATATAAATATTTACATAGTGAAGGCATATAGAGAAACACCCATCTACGTCTAATACACCAGTATAGCACCAGCATGAACTGTCTGGATAGGAAGTGAAACTGGAGACAGACCATTTTCAGGCTGCCTTTTTGCTTTTTCACTTGCTGTATTAACAAGCCGTGAATGTCCCACATTTCATTAAGCAGTGTAACACAGAGATAATTGAGTTAAACCCTTTCCACTGCACAGAGAATTTTCTCCTCTGAATTGCTTTTTCAGAAATGACTTGACCAGTATAGTGATCATTTTTTAGGAAGTCAAATTTTTGACTGCAAGAGGAAACAACAAGCATAGTAAATATACCTCTTACAAAAGGCTGACCTTTCAAGTATGCCATCCTATGGCAGCAAATTCTGTTACCGCTCACACAAACATACTATAATCAAGGTAACATAGAGCTGTATTGAACATTTCAGCCAGCATGATTCTTATAAGTATTCTTAGCATGATGGTTCTTAAAACACTGCTCTTTGCTTCAGTGGCCTACGCTCTCTACAGCCTCTTTTCTCCTCAGAAGGTTCTCATGTGCCCACCTTATTAATAACTGAACAGCTTCTGTATAAAATTGACTAGCCATGTGAAAGTCATTAGTGGACTAATTTGGTTTTTCTTATGTTCTACAGAGACCTCAGACTATACTAAGCTTTGAGATGAGAAAGGAAAAATGCTGTAAGGTTGGGTTTTCTTTTGGAAGAAAATTGTTATTGAATCGGAAGGTTTTGCAGCACTTCATAAGGCTGCCGAGACCTCATTCATTCCATAGGTGGCTCCCCCTATACTTAGCTGCCCCCATTCACCTCTCATGTCAGAGATGCGTAACTCACTCTCTAAACACAGTGCTTCTGAAGAGCAAAGGCGTGAAAGCAACTCGGTTGGGTTTTGGAAGGAGGATGCTGGGTTTTGTTAGTATACTCTCTGCTGAGAGGAAGGAGCTGGCTGTGTATGCAACCAACCCATGACAAGGCAAAGTAAATAAGGCAATTTTAAACCACCTTTAATCATTACTTAAAACCAAAGCCTCTAACTGGGTCTTGAAAACACGCAGGAAGCCTGCGGGGAGACTGGGAGCTGGGGTGTTTTCTGTTCACAGCTGTGGAGCAGGAGAGCAGCTGCCTTTTGCATCGCTTGCATCACCGTTTTGTCACCGAGTTAAGGAAGCAGTTAAATATAGGAATATAATCTGGATGTAGCATCTGCCTGATTAGCATACAGTGAAAAGAATAATAGAAGTAAGCGTCAGATTTGCACCCCAAACTGGCAGACACCAGCTCTCCCGAGCAGCAGATGCTTTTCCAAGCAGTTCAAGCTATTATCGACAAACCTGTATCATAGCCATTTAAGTTCACAGATTAGTTCTATCCTAAAGTATTCAAAAAGTTTAACAGCTGGAGTCATAGGGAATGTGCACAGATAGCACATTTCTAGCACAAGTTTGTAGAAACATACTAAGTCAGGGACTAAAGTCAGCATGCTTTTTTTTTTTTTTTTTTTTTAACTACTCAGATAACCTTGCTACATCAGTTATTTGTAGTCCAGGCTTAGATGTATTATTTGTCTTAAGAGAGGAAGATTAGAGAGAAGTAGAACAATTCCAAGTGCAATTTAAAAAGTCTATCTCCCAAAAGAAATGCTAGATATAATTCCCAAATTATATGCAATATTTTCCTTTATTTGTAGAAAACAAGTATAGAATACTAAAAATATTCTATAATAAAATCCTTAAATGGGGTTCTGTTAAGGTGATTCGTGGCCACACTCGGCCACTAGTACATCAAGTGACACTTTTCTAATGGTTGGCTGGTGGGTTTTCTAATAAGGGCAGCCCTCTGCCATCCCTCTCATTTATTCACAAGCAAATGCCACATCACTTTCCTGAGTTCTCCACTCTCTCCTTTATGGACTTCTCTGTTCCTTTCCCCTCTCCCACACAAATCTTCTTAATTTTCCTGTTCCAGATTTGACCCAACTCCCTTGCTCCATGAGACTTGTCCATATTTTTCCTATGCTACTAGCCTATTCTACTTCTACTATGCTTCTAAGCTGCTGTTTCTGCATTTACACCTTTTAAAGGTTACCAAATATCTATAGCTCCAAGGCCAAGATTCTCCCTAGGCATGTCCTTCGCAGGCACTTGAGCTACTCACCAGCCTCATCCGTAAAATATAAGAATCCCTTACTGTTACACATAATAATTCTTAATCTTGTTGGTGGAATTAAGCAGAAAGGATATAGGGATGCTGCACTGACACAATTTAGGCAACTACTGATACAAAAACATGCACTGGTGCAAAACTATGGATTCAGTCTACCATGTCTTTCGGGTCAAATCCTGAAATTAAAACAAACCAGTTTCATTAATCAAAGTAAGAACACACACATGTAGTTTTTCTTACCCACTTAACTGCATTTGTTTGAAAGTACATTCCTTTTGTAATCTTCATTGGCTCTCCCCCTTCACTACTGCATTGTTTTATTACCCCTTCCAAGAATATGCTGTATTTGCAAACAGTAATGTCAGGCCTCACAGACATAAGTTGGAAGTTTCACATAGATAGCCACCTAAACTATTTATTAGTGAGAGAGGAAAATGCTATTAAAATACATGAAAAGGGATATTCAGATGTAGTTGGGTTAGGGAAAAGGAAAAAGGAAAAGATTACTCTAAAAAAACAAGGTAGCTAAGAATATGGGTCAGAAAAGCCAGTAAAATCCTTTTCCTCCAGTATAATCCCTCACCTATGCCCTATTTACATGACTCCTCACAGTGTGTTTTGTCCTTACTCCAAGGTTATGAGGACTCAGGGGAATAGGTAATATTGATTAATGGTGTCTCAGGGTTTGAAGACTTCAGCTGTAATTACACATTCTTTGAAGGGTGTTATCTTTTCAGAAGAGCAGGTGCACAAAGCCACTCAGTTTTAATTTATTTTATTTTCAGCTCTTCTTGACCATGCCAACTTAATGCAGAAGAGTACATTTATTTTTCATTATCTCRCACAGCTTCATAAGCTTCTCGTAGACTCAGAGAAAGCCTCAGCCTCGGAGCACAGCCCGGGTCTCAGCCATCGCCTCAAAGGGCAGGCCAAGCTGAAAGCCCGCGAACACCACACTGAGTGGGGCAGCGCTACGGCCACCCCACACCATGGAAGGCTGATGGTGTCCGGCTTGTAACCAGAATATTTTCCAAAAAGGGGAACGATAAATTAAAGTTACAACAGGATACCTGCACTAAACAGATACAACCACACTCAACTATTTATTGTTTGCCCTTGCCTTAGCGTTAAATTGTCTAATTAAGGCCAAGTATCCCACCTAAATCTCACGTCCAAATGGGAGACCTGCACTGGAGCTCAGAGCAGGTAATACCTGTGAATATGCAGTCTCAGTTAAGAGACACAGAGCACAACCCCAACCAGACAGCCGCTCCACAGCACTGCTCCCAGACTCCCTGCTCTCTCCCTCTCCGCCCTCTAACTAACCAGCCCTCATGCAAACACATCTTTATCCCTCTTTAGCTTGACACACACTCAAAACTTAAACATCTAACAAGCTATATCATAGTCATTCAAGCCCTAGCTTTCAAATCTGAATGTCTAGGGAAAGGTTTCCAAATCTATATTTAGACATTTGATTTTCAAAGACACTGAACATACACAGATCCCACTGAAGTTAATGGACAGTGTAGATGTCAGACACCTCTGAAATAAGGCCATTTTTATTTAGCTGCCTAAACAGCAAGACAGGATACTATTTGCAATCCCCCATGTTGTGAAAATCTGAGCCACCATTTCACCCCATTTCCTCCTCATCTTTCCACACACTTGTCTTCTCACTCTCACCACCCCAATAGTTTTCTCAGTTCTTGTCTCAACAGCTCCTGAGCTCTATTTTGGCAGTTTCTGTTTTGTTGTTTCTGTTTTCTGCTCTTCCAGCCTTACAGGATTATTTCCATTTGACTGGAGGTATCTATGCATTTTGCTGTCTACCTTGCTCTTTTTCTGGCAGATTCAGTCTCCTCTTTGGTGCTGTGTGTTGTTCTACTCTACTTAATCCAGTCCCTCTCTCCTTCTTTGACAGCTTGTTTCTGGTTCCTGGCCTCATTTCATTCCTAAATATCTAGGAGCAGAAAACCAGCAGCAGTTTAGACGAAGAACAGGGCGGTGGACATGAACACAGATGAAGAGCAGAAACTCCCAACCTGCCAAAAGGGGTATTATCAGGGCACAGAAGGGAGCATAATGCTATCACACTCAGTCTATTCATAGATGCTAATATCAAGGAATTCTAATTTCAAAGAATCTGCCTCTCCACCACTTAAAAACTAAGAGCAACTGCACTCAGTTCTCAGCCTGTCTAAAAAATACACAAACCATACAGAAAAAAACACACAAATTTGAGTTATGTGAGTGACAAAGCTAGTGGATGAACAAGGACGCATGTTACACATGTTATTCACAGTGCCAGATGCCTACGTCTTTTAGCAATCCCTGCTKTATTCAGTCCTGGGAAAGCAGGAGTCCTGTGTCTCCTGAACACTCTCGCGGCTCTCCTAAGCAGCGAATCGTTGAATTTTTCAGCTGGAATACAGTGCTGCTGTATGAAGACACCACGTTAGAGGGGACCAATAGAGGGCACTGTGAGCTTTCAGGCAGTTAAGGTCCCACAGAGCTTTTAGAGGTTGAACTGGGCTTTGGATTCATGGAAGAACAGTGAAGATAAAGGAGGATCCAGGGAAATGGGCTACTGGAAACTCTTCTACAAAATTGATGGGCCATTACCTTTCCTCTCCTTATTAGCAAGCTGCTCAGAAAGCAAAGGGCATGATGCACCAGCAGTTGAGAAGGGAAGAAAAAAGCTGACCCTGACTAAGGAATGATTAATGTATAGTAATGCAGCTCACAAGTGAAAAGAACAACCCTTTTATAGCTCTAATAGGCTAATATTTTCCAAGATGCTTTTAAAATCCAGAGAAAATGTGTCATGGGCTGCTTTTTAAGAATCAAGTGCAGCACTGACCATTATTCACCCATATGCCTGTGATTCCACAAATCCTGCATGCAACAATGACCTCACTTGTATTGAAATCAAACTATTTAAGCAATTATTAGGAATTTTCTTATTTGAAAACAGTATTAAACAAATTGTCATGGCTCTGTTTTCAGTACAGCAGCAGAGGAAGACTGTACCAACAACAGAGGATAATGGCTTTTACTCTTAAAAATCATGAGATCATACTTAAGATACAGAAAGTCTGTCAAAAGGATGGATATATACAATATGTTTATTTTCCCTTTATGTGCATATATACTTATTAAACATGGTAGCTCAGAGTCTCAGTAAAGTGATTTTGTACACATATATACATGCCTATCCACCAACTTCCCGTGTGGGAACCTGTTTCTGTTCACTATTTTACAAAGGCACACTATTTTTTCTTAAGGTTAAACATACTTTACCGAATGATTAATTGAAAGCAAGGGAAACTACCTTTCAAAACACAAAATCACCACACAGCTTAAGTCAACAAAATGACCAAGTCTTTGCTTATCACAGAACTGTATTTAAAAAAAATAACTCTAGAGGTCAAGATAATAGTGTAACGTAGGGAGAGAATTATTACAGTCTCCCGGAAGACATTTCTGCCTGAGGTGAGGTAGCAGACGTATCCTCAGATTAAACTTTCATCAGCAGATCTCTGTATTTCATCAATCTTTCATTACTGCATAGCTTAGAAAATCATCTGGTCAGATGTCATTAGAAAACGTTTTTATCTTC
This sequence comes from Apteryx rowi, assembly GCF_003343035.1. Classification (NCBI taxonomy): domain Eukaryota; kingdom Metazoa; phylum Chordata; class Aves; order Apterygiformes; family Apterygidae; genus Apteryx; species Apteryx rowi. Next base: position 51,348 of record NW_020451040.1, on the reverse strand, counting down.
CAAAGCAAAATCTACCCAAATAAACTACTACAAGCAAAATGCAGTTAAAAAAGAGGGGTTGGAAGATCATTATGGAGAAATATAAAGACAATATAGCGAAAATATAAATTTTCTAAATATAGAGAAAATATAATAGCTCAAAATAGAGAAAATATAAATTTCTACAATATTTTAGAATTTAACCACTTCTTTTCAGAACAACTAGAACACGTTTTACTACACAGATTCTTGGAACAAAAGATGTAGCATATTGACCATATTCACACGCAACAACTTCTAGAAGAGTTTCACGCTAAAAGCTGGGATTTTGTAGACTTCCTGGAAAATTAATCCACAAAAAAAACAGTGTATTCCACTCTCTTTTTTGACGGCAAAATCATAACCAGGGAAAGTTGCTATTGCAATCAGTCAGTGTGTCTAGTGTTTGCTACTTGATGACTAAAGAGCTAATTTACCCAAGCACTGCTTGTTAACATATATAACAAAAAACAGGTATGGTGCAATTGCCAGCTCAATCGCATGGTTTCTCACCCCAAATAACCAGACAAATACTCCAGTCCACTGAGCATTTGCTGAGATGATGAGCTGTGTTTTGGCCTCCCGTCACGGCTCAGGTTCTCTTGTCACCAAATGCTTTTTTGTTGTGTGTTGGCGCTTGTTCAGCAAATGTTCAGCTACCCTCCAATGCGTATTTCCTATACTTAACCTCCYCAAATTCATTGTAAATCTGACTACTCAGTCATAAGCTTATTCTTTCTGCTTAGCTTTTGGATTTTCTACCTGCTAGTCAACAGCGCACACAGTTTGAGTTTACTAACAAATAACGGCTACACGTTTTTTTCTGCAATCTTATTTGTTTAAATGGGTGGGTAAAATGTTAAACAAATTAAATTTCAAAAAGAGTAGGCACTCCAGTTCTGAAAGTCATATTGGATACAAAATTTCTGCAGAAGCACCTATTGGAATTCTTATGAAGGGCTAGGAACAGGAAGGCTCTGAAATCAAACTACTTGGGGGGGGAAAAACTAGATTCCATTAAATGCAGCAAAAACATTACTGTGTCAGCAAGTGAGATATTATGACTGTTTTTTATTGAGTGTTTATATATTAAAGCTTCAGTAAACTATTTCTTACTGTTATCTACATCAACCAATCAAGAACAGTAATTTCCTCTGGAAACAAGAAATGTTCTACTTTAACACAGAAGGGCCAAATTCCTCTTCTGATGTTAGAAACACAAGAGAAGACTAGTTTATCTGCTCTAACACTGGTTCTTTGTATTGCTGATGTCACAAATAAAATCACTGTTCAGGAAAACAGTAAAGGAAACTTCTACCTCTTACCACCAAGACAGAGAATGACTTGCCCCTTTTTTTTTTTTTTTTTAAACTTGGATGTGTACGTCACCCACATACTCCACAGATGAGAAATTTTCTTAATAGAGACATTAGTTTCTGCAGAAATCTCAAGAGAACTGGAATTTATCTTTGGTTCCCAAACAGAGCACAAAACTGTGCAGGACTGGGATCAGAGATGCTCTTTCTTGTTCCTTGTACATAGCTTTTTACATATCCTTGGCTATTGCCTAGCCATGGCTGGGTAACATCGCTGTTGTCTAGGTCAGCGCAGACAGAATGACCTCCACAAGCACAAGCTCTCCCACCGACTCCAGGCCTACTGATGGGCTTTATGTTCATCTACAAGAATTTGCTATTGCTTCCCACCCCTGGAGAAGTTTCTCCAAAAAGCTTACGACATTCTTGGTGCTGCATGACTGCAATAGGCACATTTCTCTTAAATGTTTTCAAATGTCTCATTTTCAACAGTGATGTTTCTAAGACCAGTTTTATCTTTAGGACAGCCTGGAGAAATGTGACTCGTGATCTTGTTTTACAAAAAACATAATGGAATGATTTTATTTTCCAAAGAAACACAAATACTTGAAAAAAAGAACTGTAAATGCTTCAAAAAAGTAATGAAAAAGCAAAGCTGCCTTCCTGAAGTGTGTAATTCCTAAATTCTGTTCAGCTGCATTACGTTGCGATGCCCTGAAAGATGCTCTATTTCCTGACCAAACAAAGCTATTACAAACCTGACTTGAAGGGAAATGTGCAATGCACTCATTTTCTCAAGCAAACAAAGCACTTCAATGTTTTATTCATAAGAAGCTAAAACCTCTTTGCCTCCCATCATTTCTAACTGGATTTGCCCTTTTAAATCTCTCAAAAATCTGAACCAATGAAAATAAAAAACACTAAAAGAAATACTAGCCATTCACAGAAGTGAAAAGTTTAGAAAGATGAAATTGGGTCACAGAAACACTTACCACTTTTCCTTTTGGAAATGTATCCAGAGATAACCAGAAACTTTTTGTGGGATTACAGAACTTTCACAAAATCTTTTACTGGAAAAGATTTTCCAGGCCCAAAATGAAACTTTTGATCAAAAGTCAGAGAAAAAAGAAAACTTTTATTACAGTGCGCCAGGACAGGCATTGCCCAAAGATCTTGGAATTGCTCAGTGCGAAAGGAAACAGTTTTGATATGTCAAAAAGTTTAATGGGGAAAAAAGCAGTTTGCTATCCAACTCTAAATAAAGCACTTTCTCAATCCTGTTCCCACAAGGTTACAAGAAAAAGCAGGATATTACCAGCAGAAGACCAGTTAGGAATGAAAGCTAATGAAAGACGGGTTCCAGTTCAGGAAAGCTTTTAAGCATATATTTGTGGTTTTACCCTAGGGCAAGAAAGAAATTCAGCTCCCTTTCAATCAGATTTCAGTGGGGATGTAGAAAAACCTTACTATTCTGAAACACTCTAGGGAGCTTTCTTTTGTCAAGATCTTTAAGAAATACTAAMGGGGGAAAAATTTAAGTTTTCTCTCAATCAAATCAAATATCTCAAGAATGTGAAAACAAATGCATACAGTCAGGGAAAAATAACTACCACATTTAACTTTGACCAGCAGAAAGACATGCCTTCACATAGCCAGGAGAAGAAATACACTATGGGTCATATTTGAAAACTTGGTTTTATATAAAATTTCTTTATATATTTGAAACAACATAGTGTTACATGTGCTGTTTTATGGACTTGGCTGAGTTCATCTGAAAAATCTGCTCTATGCAGATTTAGCAAAACAGGATGTAAGTGATATACTAAGAAAAGCAGAGATTAAAAAAAGGAAGAAGAAGAAGAAGAAGAAGAAGAAGAAGAAGAAGAAGAAGAAGAAGAAGAAGAAGAAGAAGAAGAAGAAGAAGAAGAAGAAGAAGAAGAAGAATTTACCCATCAGAAAGAACAAGCATAGCCAGCGGGACACAATTACTCAATCAAAAGAATAGCAGTGACACCTAACTTGCTCCAGGTATCTCTGTATTCTATATCAGCAGACATAAATAGCACCAGGTCAAAAGAAATAAGGAGGGTGCAGACTCACCGGCCGTTGTCACGACCCACTCCCCAGACTCTGATGCTCACGATGGGCTGCGAATGCAGAACGGTGCGATCCATGGGGTCGACCAGGTTCAGCATGTCATTTTCCAGGATAAGGTACATGTCTTTGCCCTGCAACTCCAGACAAAGTACAGTTACACACTGCGTCCGCCTCTCAAACTGACCAGGGTCAAGGTGTTACACCTACACTCTTAAGCCCTGCATCCTCTTTTAACGTACTCAGAGTCTCAGTTTGTTCCAAGAGCATTTGAAAACAAGTTCATTCACTTCTGTTGTGAAAAAGATTCAAGGTAATATTTTACTATACTTTTAAATGTTCCCAACCACAAAAGCCTTTAACATCTTTTAAATGCAATCCTTTGACTCATTTAAAAAAAGGAATCAGTTATTCAACAAATTATTTGCTTATCCATTCTCCAGTAAGTTCTTCCAAAGATAACAGAAGTCAAAAACTGTTTTCATAGTAAAGGTTTCTATCAAAACCAATACTCTTAAGGCAGACTTCTTTCCTTCGCACAATACGTGCTTTATTTCCACCAGCTTTAGCCAACGGGGCACAGGAACTGACAGAAATTCGTATGCGTCAAAGGATTTAGGGGGTACTCTTTGAAGAGAACTGCATTAAAGGGAAAAACCTAGCACTAAGACATCAATGTGAATTTTGCCAGTTATTGCAGCATCCTGGAGCCAGAATTTCTCCCTAATTCTTCTGGCATGAAAGAACTAGGAGAATTTTTTTTTCCCCTTAGAGGAAACAAATTTAGAGGCAATTTTTCTTTTGATGCTAATTCACAAATGCTAATCCTCCTGCTATTGCTAGCATTCACAAAAAGTCTGCTCCCTCTTCTATCGCACCCAATAGTTCCCTTCTTGGAGAGCGCGCACCTTCTCAGCAGACTGTGCGATCCCATGGAAATGATCCTCAACTTATTGCCAAGAGGTAAGACAAGCTACTGTTGATAAGAAGAATAATGTGGGAGGCTATCTGCTAAATATAGACTAATTTGTTTCCCCTGTATTGTGCCAGAATCTATAAGTGAACAGAAGGAGCGGAAAGGCTCTGCCTTCATACTGACAAATGTTTCAAAAATGACCTTTCTCTTCACCTGAACAGCACAGAAACCCTCTTCCTGCCTGATTAGAGTGGCTCAAGTTTTAATGATGTCTAATCTGCCCCGGGCACGTGGCAGGAGCACAGGCCTCGTGCAGGTGCTCACCACCTCTCCCACTCCCAAACCTCCTWGCAGGGGTGAGAAGAGGAGCTGCAGCACCGCGCTGGCCCCGCGAGCGCTGCGGGGGCGTGGGGGATGGAGGGATGTCTACACAAAAACATTTCGCCTGATGGAAAAAGTAGAGCTGAGGCAGAGATGCAAGGCTGGATATATAGACTGGTCCTAGAGAAGCAGTAACAGAAGTCGCTGCAATACCCATGTATGTAAATGGGGCAGACCAGCATTACTCATCTTCTTATGACATACAGAACATGAAAAATGGGAAATAAAACGCAGAAGCCAGGATAGTACCAGGCAGACCAGGACGATGACGGAGACCAAACAGAAAACAGAATCACGAAAAAGAAAGAGGGTGAGAAATCTGCTTGGAGGTCAGAAGCACTAAATAATTTGTGTAAGGAATGTCACCAAGTGTCACAGAGATTGCTTTTTGAATCCATTTTCTACTTATACATTTATTCCATAAGGAAATTATTACAAGAAGGTAAATTCCTGTTCATCACACAAAATACACTGGGATTAGGCTAATAAAAGTGAATGCAAATTAGCTGGAAAAGGTTGGGGAATGAGCAGATAAGGAACATAAGTCACAGGAAATTATCCTTGCAACACCCAAGGGATAGCTTGGCTGCAGGCAGAAGCAATATATTTTGCTAAGTTTTGTTGCCTTATTATACAAAAGCTATTTTAGAGATGAAAATACTGCATAGGGCAACCAGAAATGATTTAGACACAGCGGGAGCTCAAACATAGACCTCGCTGTCTCAGAGTGCTGAAAAGCAGCAAAGACCTGAGGCTGCAGGAGGAGCAGGGCTCTCACAGGAAGAACCACGCTGGGAAACTCAGGAAGGGAAAGGAAAAACTTGGTCCCAGTAGCCTTTCAGGGAAGCGTTATTTAGTGTGACAGGTCAATGGCAACACTATACCTCTTTCATATAAATGATTTTTTAAGGCGCAGGAATATAATGCATGGCAAAGTAGCAATACCAACAGACTAGTCACATTTTTCTTCTTAGATTTTACAGAGCTGTGGAAATAAGAAACAGGAATGACTCATTATATATTTTCATTTCTTTATGGGGGGGAGTGGCGGGCATGAAATCCCACATTAAAGCCAATGACAAAGTTTCAGTTGGGTCAGAATTTAACCCAAGTGTTTTTTTTTGTTTGTTTGTTTTTTAAGTCACAAATACTTGGGGATGGTCCTAGTCCCAATCTCACTTTCATTGCATTAGAGGTAAAATAAATCTTTAGGCAATCTTAAAACCCCGACCTGCAGTCATCAGTTCTGGTTCATGATAGATTTTTTGCTGTATGTGTTCCATCTGATATATCAGTGACTAGCACACTTTTTTCAGATTCCTCTTTAAAATGTGCTCCTTCCAATCACTCTTGAAACATTACTGTGCCAACAGTAAAAAAGGGTTCTAATGATTTCTTTTAAAATCAAGAAGACTATTTATTTTAGGAGGCATCTATTCAAGCACAGTGTCTCCGTACTGCTTTGTTGTGCTGAACAAAATTTAAGAAGAGTATTTTTAATTAATTAATATATTTTCAAAGGGACTGAAACTTTTCACCAGTTTGGCTTGAAATACAGTAAGGGTTTCAAACAAAGCACAACGGCATTGACAGAGGGGAATATGAAAAGAAGTGTACATTAACTCTTAAAGCAAAATAAAACTCTATTTCAAAGCAAATGATACATTTCAAGTTAACCAAAATTCTGCGATCTGAAAAATGGATGAAATTACACACATGTAAATAGAGTATTATTTTCTTCCTCTCAATTTTAGCAGTGAGTCCTAAAAATCACAACCAATACAGCTGTAATTGTTTGTCTAGCTACATTAACTAAGTAAAACTCTTCCTGGAAACAAGGAGAAGGAAGTCTAGTGTTATCTTGCTCATTTATATCTACAATACACATTTCTTAAATAAAAAAAAAGAGTTCCTTTAAATAGAAAAATGCCTTACATTCAAACTGAAATGCAAATGAATGGTATTATCCTTCCAAAATAAGGGATGGTGCCCATTGAAACTTTCTTTTCACTTTTAAACACATCCTTTCTCCCAACTGCTTCTCTGAAGTGTCTCTGCATCGTTGCGGTCACAGCCAGGAGAGTGAACACAAGCCTTAGACCGCAGCAGTAAATTTTCACTGAGACAGACATTTCTTTCTGTTTGGCAGCATTGCTTCTCTTAGATCACACACAAATATCAGCGAAGGTAACAACACTCATTCTTACGTCACTTTTGCATTCAGATCACTGCACAGTAAATCCACATCAGTGCAACTCTCCTGGCAATAGGTCAGGAGAGACGAACAGAGTAAGATTTGGCTAAAGCCTAAGTAAGTTGTTCCAAGAGCAAATAAATAACGAAGCCTGCTTTCCTATGCATTTGTTTCTTATGTCTTCTGTGCCTCTCACCGTTATAAACCCCGCTGTTCCTTCCTTCCTATTTCATTTACTAACCCCTCCATACCATTCATCCTTTCTTCTGTCCCACACGTGCCTCTTTTCCACACCTCGAGCTTCCTGCATGTTTGCGCAGGAGCCCCCTCAGTGTTACCCTCTCCTGCAGCCAAGCCAGAGAAAGCAAGCTCAGCCCGCGGCTAGTTCGGCTGACAAAGGTGCACTCACTGGTCAGCAAACTAAAAAAGAGAAGAGCTGCGCTCTCTCTTTTCCCCTCATTTTGTAGGAATTTGGCATCCTTCAAATGTGGACGACATTGGTCAATAGATTCAAAAGTTATTGGAGACAAGCAAACAGACAGATGAGAAAATTCTTTTTCTTTTGAAACACGGTAAAAAAATCATCTTAAAATAAGCCATCTGACCATCAGTCTCAGTCTTCGCACACATTTTAGGAGCACAGGACATGCCAGTCTTGGTTTCCTTAAAGTCCTTTCCTCACTGGTAAACATGTGTGAAAATGGTATTCCAAAGCATTACTCTAAAACCTCTAGTCAGAAGAAAAATTGCCACTGATTTCAATGGTTTTGCTTGTGTGTGTCTAAACACTATTATTATACAGATGTGTGCTAGTCAGAATTGACTTTTTCCAGCTTACTCAGCATCCCTCCCTTTGATCTCTTGTCTATAATTCAGAAAATTATTTTTATTGTCAAATAGTATTCTATAGTATTCATTGGTAGTTTTGTTACTATACTGTTAGATTTTACTGTGCATTACAAAATACACAGAGCAAAGACGCAAACATTAAATTGAGGTCGTTGTGGCACTTGCTGTCCTGAGCCATTTGGAACAAAAATGTCAAATCTGTCCTTGAACTCTTTTGTATTTTCTAGAGCGCCAGCTGAGAAAGGGAAGTCCCAACATGGGACTTGAAAACATTTTTTTTTCTGTTAAAGACTGCACAGAAAACCTGGGTACTCTAATGTCTAACCTCTGACTAATACAATTTTAACCTGGCATTTCAGACGGATAAAGAACAAGTATGGATGCATTTGCCTATATAGTTTTTTTTTCAAGATATTTTATGACACAAGAGGAATGTCCCAAGAAGAACAGGAGGGTCATTGTGTTCTTACCTCTCCCCAAATGCCAACCGTGTCTCTGATGTCGTTCTTACAATATGAGAGTTGTCTGATGCAATTGTTCACAGCAACACTGCTTTTTCCAGGAGCGAGATCTTCTTCTGCCATTTCCACCCAGCCCAGAGAGCGCACAGCAAAGCACTAAAAAGAAACCAGAAAACATTTGAACATGTATCACAGCACTACGCATTGACACAGCTGCATCCAACTATGGAAATCTTTGCATTGAACAGAAACTAAACAGTAGTCACTTAAGCTTAAAGATCCCAGGCCACGAGGGAACAGAGTCAAGGCTTTGCAGATGAGCTTATGCTCACAGGTCAATAAATTAAAACATAATTTGAGAATGGTAAAGTGAAAACATTGGAAATAACAAAGACAAATAAATGATTTGCTAGGAAAGGTGTCTGTGGAGGTAAATAGTACAGTAATGGAACATGCTAAAATACTTTTGTTAATATAAAAGAGGAAATAAGGGAGCACTAAATCTTGCTGGTAGATCTCTCTCACACACACACGCGCGCACACACACGCGCGCACACACACGCGCGCACACACACGCGCACACACACACGCGCACACACACACACACACACAAAGGAATAGTGGAAAAAGCACAACTAAGATATAGTAGAATGGAAATTTTGGCCAGTGTCTTGGGATCTAAATGATAAGAAAGAGAATATTGTTGGATTAGGTCTATTGTTACTGTGAAATTCAAACTTACAGTATATCTCACTGCCTGGCTTTTAACCAGAAAATTGAATTCATTGTGGATTACAGAACTCAGTTTTACAGTAAGTTTAACTAAGGTAGCCAACAACGACAAATTCAAAGCACTAACAAAGAGAAAAGCTGTCCTAAGAGGAGAGCAAGCTTTTTCTAGAAAAAATTAAAAGTGACCTTTAAAATAAAACAAACTAATTATACAATTTTTTAGCAGAAGATGTTTAGCCAACCAGAGCACTAAGTTGGCAGAACAATCCAAGGCGACATTACTTTGCGCATATGGTGCTTTTTGCAAACAAAACAAAATGGGAGGAATTGACTGGAAATAACTACGCTATGTTTACTGGGGTAGATAATAAAAAACTTTAAGTCTGGGGGGGAAAAAAAATTTTACTCTCAGGCTTTTTTGTGGATAAAATACAGACCTCAAATGAAGTCAGTGAAGTTTGTCTATGAGATTAAGGTTTCATCCAGAGAACACTGTGAGTATCTTGTTCTTAAATTGTTAATGCACTGTGAGCAAGCATGCACAACAGACTTCATGTTGTACCTTCCTCACAGACACACTGAACTTCTGCGACGGTCCCTAAAATTTCACCAGTAATAGCTCCTGATACCCCCCCCCCCAACACACAATTCCTGCTGTCTTCTAGGCGTTTAATGATGGCAACAGACACCGCCACCAAACACTGCCAAACCAAACGCCATCCCTTTACTGAACTTCAGTTTCCCTGGCTAATAYGAAGAAATTCTTCATTTGAGTCAGCAATTAGACGGTGCGCCAGTGCCGACTTGAAGTCGCATCCACTTCTCAGGTTCAAATCCGCTTTGCTAACCATGACGCTGGGTGCAGAGGTGCAGGACCCAGCAGGCACAAGTCCCAAAGCAGGAGTGAGAAGATTTACAATTAATAACGGAAAATCTGCTATCGTGTAACATCTCTGTTCTTTCAGCCCGAACCTCCCCTTCCCAAAATGGATCAAGGACTGACACGAAGGAGCGCTGTGCCCTCAGCATTTTACTTTCTTTAGTATTATTCATATTTTTGTTCTGAAACGTTAAGCTGTTCTGACAAACTGACTTTCGATTGCTTCAGTAAATCCAATGATCTGTCACTCATTTGGAGCAATTTTGGTGCCGTAAGGGCAGAGACCAGYGCTCCCGGCCCAGGCTGCCGCCTGGTGCCACACAGCTTGCCTTGCTGCCACTGGCGTCCCTGCCACGGCCACGGCCACCACTCCGCTCTCGTGTAACAAACCCGTCTGAGGGGGCTAAAGCGGACCGTGAATATTCATTTGCCATCTTCCAAAAACCGCGGTGAAGCGAATGAGCAGATCGAGCTGATGCGTCATCACTCGTGTGCCATTTGGGAACCCTGTCCTCAAAAACAGACCCCAAAACACCCAGGCATTTTAAATATGTGTAATATGTCGACTTTGGAAAACTAGGGGAGGAATAAAATCCACTGGTGGGTAGAAAGACTAATGAGTTCTGCCCTTCTTCCCTTGAAAGCTCCTTTCCTCCTTCAGTCTTCCGGCTCGCATGCAGCACTCACGCGGCATCCCTTGCGCGCGGACACCCAACGCGGCATGCCAGCTCGGCTGCGCGGGAGCGCAGGGCTGGCCCCGTGCCCCTGCTAGCTGCCCCAGCCAGGCGCTGGTGGCGCATCTCGTGCCAGGCAAGGAGCAGCAAATACACCGTGCAAATTGTGTGGAACTCCTCTGCGAGTGCGGGTACGTTCAAAGCCCCCCGCGCCCCAGGATTTTTCTTGGACTTTTTTGCCTCTCAGACAAAGGCACCAATACGCAAATGCTCCCGTGCAACCTGCTTCCTGACCGGCAGTGCCAGCAACCAAGGCGCGCGGCCTTGCAAATTTTAAAAAGAGGCAGTGGAGGAAGAGAAAGAGGAAACAATGGCGGAGTCACCATTTACAGCATTTGCCACTCCAAGGCTGTACCTGAAGATACTAAAATACCCAGTTTTTAACATCTATTAAGGTCATGTAATCCCACATTGCAAAATTGTTTTTGGCACATCTGATGCTCATGAATCTTGTTGAAAGCACTGGGATGCCTACTGGGGTATTAAATCTTTGCAAGCTCTTTAAATATAGATTTTATTGTGTCAGAAGAAAGATTTTTTTATGAGTATTTCCATATTAAAGCAAATAACAGAGCACTAGCAAAGTAAAGGCTAAATGTGTTTAATAAGCACATTGCTTCCTCGTTATTCTTCATATCACAACATCATCTGCAATTTATTAGCTGCTTTCCAAACACAGAGGTAAATCAAAGTCCTTGCGCTGAATAGAGCACACATTAAGGCGGCAAAAACCTGGTGAAAGATAACCAGTTCAGGTTGACAGCAGGCACATCTCTTGTTAATAAAGATGCTGAACTGTTTTCTTTTTCCTGGCTTTTTTTATTCTATGCTTTAAATTCTCCATTGGCTGCACTGCTCCATTTCTTTCCGTTTTTAGCCCACTGCAGTGATTGCAGAGGGAGCCGAAGAGGATGCTCTGTTGTCCACCCCATGTATGCGCCCTCATGGGGAGGGTCTGGCCTCCTTCCCCATTTCCAGTCCCTCTCAGTGCTTCCCAGTCCGGCAGACATGAGAAACCCAGTTGGCTTCCAGCACACAGCAGGACAGTCTTTGCTTGTTTATTGAACAAGCCATTACCATAATCTAAAGTGATTCAGAACAGCTTTATCAAAACAAACTATTTTCCCAAAGACTCACCACAAACAAAAAAAATCCACAATAAAACTCAAAAAACCTTAACAACCGCCTTCAAAAACAACTCTTTGCTGGCATACCTGAGCATACACATACAGGAAACATTCTTTTGTTCTAAATGCACCAGATAACCCAAAATCATGTATTTGAATTGCAAGTCAACCTCTCTGTAAACAGAGTATCCGTTCTTTGCTGTTCTTTGGCCTTTCTTGGCCCAAAATCTTCCCTTCAACAGGCTTTTGCTCTCTCCCCCCCACTTAGGGAATGCCACCTTTACTTCTTGGGTGGATCTCACTGAATATGYGTGCCGGTATCACTCAGAAGTAACTACAGACCATCATGCAGCTTAAAGCACTAGATAATATGGTGACTCAAAGAAACATGTGATACATACCATAGTTCATTTATCATCACTATAACAGATAATTATATATACACATATCTATACTGGGGGACAGCTGGGGGGAAGCATGTGCATGCACGCCTGCCTCCCTCTCTGTGTATTGCTAGCAATTCCAGAACTCGCTGGTGAAAGACCTATGTCAGGTTTTATTGTTGTTTTTTTTTAAATTATTCAACAGAGATGCTCTTTAAAACAAAAGGAAACAAAAACCAGCAGAAGCAAGCAGCAGCCTAGTCAGGTATGATCCAATTCTTAAATCAGGGTTAACTGAGTTAGCAGCTAAAGCAGAACTGCTTAGTTATTTAGTACACTGATACCACATCATGCTTCCCCAGGTCCCATCAACAGTACTTACTAGCCAAGAGAGAAAGTGCTCCTTTTGACCTGAACGAGCTTTGCTAATGCACCTTCTCTTCCCTGGAACTAATACATAAAGCCAAGGCAGGCCAAGCTGAACACCACCAAGTGCAGCTTTCCTTGACTCAGGGTCCATGATCTCATTAAAACATGCCATTTAGTTAAGAACCTATACATGAGGCTCGTAGCTAATTATTATGTCAGAATTTCAAGATAATCCGGCTAGCCACTTTTGGCTTACAGTAGACTACCTCATTTCTTCTCTCTCTTAGAAAGTAAACAAATGCCCCTGGTATCATGCTATGCATTTTTAGCATTAACTTACAAAATAAACGTTACTGATTTCTCTGCCTTGTCAGGACCCTCTGCTTTATCTGAAAATCAAAACTCTAAAAAGGCTGATTTAGAAAAACATCTGAATGTAGATGAGTTGGCAARGAAAATTATGTCTGAAGCAAACCAAAGGAAGTTCATAATACAGCAGGATGAAAAGCAAATGTAAGAACTATACACTGTGTTTGGATCACATTGCTGTTTAGGATGGGAAAGGATCAAAGATACTATCATGAACACTGTGCGTCAGAGACAGCTGAACAAAACAATGTCCTTCAAGTTGCAACAGTCTTGTATCTTCCTCTCCACTGGAGGCCTCACTTTTCCTTATCCTGTTAGGTTACACAGGACATTGCGCAAAGAAAATACCCAATAAATTCCAAGACCAGAGAGAAAAGAGCACCTCATCATACTCTGCATCATGAAAAGATATGCAAACAGAAATGAAAGCACAGGTACGACTGTTCGGTTTTACAGTTCCAGGGAACCTATGTTTGCGCAGCTGCAAATCCAATTAATTATAAAGAGTTAATGATCTGTAGTCAAAAGAACCAAACTCATAAATGCTGTAATCCAAACTCTGTAATATGCTCTCTCACAGTGCAGTTCAGATCTAAAAGACCACCTAAGGCTCTGCAACTGCGGTTCACAATTTTGCTCTTTGGCACCACAAAACCTTTCACCGCAAGGTGCAGCTCTGCTCGGCAAGCGCTTTTGCGGGAGGATCTCCGGAAGGAACTTGTGTCGGACACTGAGCTTCGCTTCAGCAAACGCCACATTTGAGCCTTTGCTAAACATATACCTTAAAGAAAAAAAAAACCCTCAAGCAAACCAAAGCATATACAAGTTCCTACTGGACAGAGGACAAGAGAATCAGTTATACAAGAATGATGTTAGAGTCGTACTGGAAAATAGATCATAAGGGCACAGGTAGAAAAGATCCCATTACAAGCAAAAATTGGATTAGGACATCAGCTTGAGAACAACAAACTAATGAACTTTTAAAAAATACAGATTGATTGTTTCTTAGATCACACAGCTGTTGCGTATCAACTATGAATATTTACATTACTACAGAATGTTTTCTTTACTTAATCTATGCTACTAATAGCTTCTCTACTTCTGAGCCTACAGAACTTGGATTTGAGCAGTTTCCCTTTGTTTCCCTTTATCTTTTTCCTTTTAAAGGTTATATCTCTCTGCAGATCGACGTAAATCATTACGGTATTTAATAAGGCATTTTATCACAGAACACTGAGCAGACTCGTGCCTGAGACAAAGCATGTAGGTCACATAATTAACCGTTTCTTATGCAGCCAACACAACCCTGAAAATTCTGCCTACTTTATCTTTAGGAGATTAAAAATAAAACAAACTATCATGTTGTTTTAAGCTTCGGAAGATCTAATATCCTAAGATATAGACACCATGTTAGAAGAAAGAAATACGTTCCAACATATCAGCCTGCTACGTGAAGAAAACTTGCATTGATTTCAGATGAAAATATTGGAGATGATGAAAGTTAAACTGAGTAACGAAAGAATAAAGAGACTCTATACAATTAACGAAGTAAACACTTTAATTTACATTAGTGGACTGCAGTGTACCCATTTGCTCAGAGAAATACTCTGACAGTCATCACATTAAAATTCTTCACCACCAAAAATCCAAAATGCATAATTAAAAAACATACTAATAAAATTTTTATACATTTCCAGCTTTCTGCTCCAGTTGATGTTGTATTATGTGAATTACTGAAAATGTCACACAAAAATAGGCACATCGATGTTCAGCTCACAACAGAGTTCAGAAATCGACTAATAAACATTTTTTGAAGCAGATGATTATAAATTAAACCTTTGTGGTATAGAATATGAGGGCTTTACAAGTACTATAAAAATAGCCTTTGTAATAAATTACATCTCTACAGCAGTCCAATATTGACCTTTCTGCTTTGACAAATCCTTGCTCCTTCTCCAAGGCACTGGAGTCTCATTTTTCCAGACTTGCAGACTCCACCATGCAGGATGACAAAAGCGGCTCTCTTGTTTTGAGTTAATACTTCTCTGTCTCAGTGGTACCTCCTTGCTCTCAGCTGGAGAGGCCAAATCAGCTCTACCAAGGCAAGAAAATGTTGCAGGACCATTGTGCTGGCTCAAAATTTTTTGATCCCCAATTTCTTATTCATTACTCTATTTGTGAAACAAGTGAAAAAAACACGTCAGCTGAGCAAAATGGAGTAGTTACTATTACTCTATTAAGAGCCTTTCCCTAAAAAGAGTTCTGAAGAAGAAATTTAAAACACTTCATTCTTTTTTTCTGGTCTTCTCATTAAGAAATAGGCTTTGATTTCAGATGCCACCTTAACCTCACAACTTAAAGAGATGGTTTATGGACTTTGCTTTGGGATAATAATGCTGTCTTGGAGGTTTCATTTTAATGCAGTGAAATAAGAAAACATGCTTCCTTAGTGAAGAAAAGGCAGTCAAAGAGTTCACCAGAAACTAATGCAGGATGGTTGTTAGAATGATGCTCAAATTAGGGTTTATCTTGCAAAAAAAAAGGGGGGGGGGAACTGTTTTGTCTCTGCTATGCTTTTACGGTAGGATAACTCAAGGATGTTTTATTACTCTACAACACAAGAAAAGACCCCTGACACATATGCTTTGTCAGTAAATATAAGCCCTGCAGGAGTTTACAGGGCATGAAAGCATGTGTGCATTCATTTCTTAAAAATTAATGCTCTGCATTTGGTTATGTTTAACCTGAAATGTTTTATAGTTATTTTTCTGCTGAGGGCTGTTGTGCAGGCTGACAGATATAAGTAGTTCTAAAGCAGCCAGCAGCACTTTATTCAGCAGTGCTGTACAAAATTTCAAATGTAGTATGCATGACATTCAACTTCAAAATAATAACAAAAACCTTTAGGTGAACCCTTGACCTTACCGAACCAATGGAAAAAACTTATGTCTTTGGTACAGTCAGGAATTCATGTCTCTTTAGAAACAACATTGTCAAGAGTAATTTGTTTTCTGTAGAAATTATGTTTACAACAGGATGCAAAGTCAATGAAGTTAAATCACTTTTGATCGATTTCCGTTCTTTGAAAGAGACTGAAATGAATAGGGAACAAAAAGTACAGAACTCTTGAGCTGCAAGTGCTGGTGGGYCTCTCGTTTCTGAGGACCCAGGTACTGTCACACTGGCTTCCCACAGCACTGTGGAGCTACGGTCTTCAAGCATACAGAGTAATGCATATCCAGGTAGGGGTAACATGGTGCTGCTATCTCGTGCTTTTAAATCTCCTCAGAGCTAAATATTACCCCCCCCCATTCCCTTTGTCTTTGCTGAAATGCAGGAAATTTTGGTGAGGAAGACCTCTGTTCTTTTAAAATGAAATTTAGAGCGAGAACAAATACTAAAATAAATACAAATGATGGTTAGGGCCATCTAAATATTGCTGTCATTCAATACAATGTTCAGTTTTAATTGATTTTTAAATTAACTTCCTCCATAAACTGCACTGTTCAGCAAGTCTGAGATGTACAAATAGCTCATCAAGGATGTACGTTTTCAGAGTGTCTGCATATATATATAAAAGATGCATTCTCAATATTCTCATTATAATTCTATTAAAAAGAAGGGCAAGCTTTGTGACATTGCAAATGAGAACAGGCTGTTACCCTGAGCCACCCTAAAGTGGCAAGTGACTGTAAATAATTAGAGACATACACAAATACCATCTGATAGTTCATTTTGTAGCAGCAACATGATGAACAGATATGCAAGAGACAGTTCAGGACCAACAGCCTGTTCTAAAGCTGGGGCTGGCAAAGGCCGTCTGTTGCTTTGCAGGGAGAACGCTCGGCCTGCAGTCGGACACAGGAGCTGCGCTTCCTTCAGCAGCGCATTGACACGATGGGCAAGGTCTGCCAGCAACGCAAGCAGAGGCTCACGAGCAGAGGCTGAGCTACGCTGGGAGCTTTCAGAGCACCAGATCCACTCATCCGCTGAGCGGTGACAGGAGCGTTTTGCCTGGGGGACATGAATATGCCGAAAACGGCTTCCTCCYCCAGTTTCTGGCTGTTCCTGAGGACTGACTCCTTTATCAATCCAGTTCAGTGTTGTGGGCCCAGAAACAACTTACCATGCTGTACCACAGAGCAGTACATACATTGTGATTAATTTAAAATAAGGAAAGAAAAAAAGTAAAATATTATGAAGCACAGACTCCCCCAAGAAAAAAAAAGACTCTTCCAGCAACTGCTAGGTTTGGCTTGCATTCTGCGCAGCCGCCACGGGTTGTTAACTGGTGGTATACAGCACGACACACTTCAGCCAAGGAAAACTGCAACATGTATCTCAATGGAAATGGTACTAAAGATGATGCTGACACTTCGATTTGGTGAAGCAGATAGAAAACTCTTCCTAAATAGCCACTACGGCAAGAAACAACATCATGTTAAAAAAAAAAAAAAAAGTCAGGTACACTTATGTTTTTTCAAGAGCTACTCAAACATGGCTGGCATTTCCTGGTGCACTAGCTGCAAACTGTAAGAGCACAAGAGTTAGAGTTTGGAAGGGGTTTCGTGTTACTTGGTGGCCTCACGTGATGGGTAGGCGACAGCAGATACAAGCAGGCAGCAGAAGCCCCAGCACGCCCGCACTGCTGCACCCCGGGAGGGTGCAGAGGCACCTCCGTGCTCACGGTGGGCCACAGCCCTTGTGGGCACCGCAGTTTTAGAGGTCAGCTGGCCCCAGCTCCAGCACTAGCTGGCCCCAGCACGACCGCCAGCGAAGCCCTGCTGGCTCACGCTGGGCAACACAGCACGTGGCTCCAGCTGCATCTGCAACGCACAACCTTCCTGCAGGGTTGGCAGTCACTAACATGCACCTACCTACCAACAAAACTAGTATCGCCCGTGTGTCCATGGCATTCACAAGTCCATAACTGCTTCAAGGCAAAAGCGTGGCCCAAGCGATTTCTATTTGCATCACTTTT
The DNA here is from genome assembly GCF_003343035.1 of Apteryx rowi. NCBI lineage: Eukaryota > Metazoa > Chordata > Aves > Apterygiformes > Apterygidae > Apteryx > Apteryx rowi. The sequence goes on along the minus strand of NW_020451040.1, from coordinate 33,544 downwards.
TCTGCTGTAATAATTGGTATTGATATTCTTCTTATCCCAGCAGCAATTCCTGGCCCAAAAGATCGGAGATTCTGCAGCAGACAAGCTCACTGTCAGTACTGGAACTTTAYGGGCCAAGAAGATATTTTGATTTGATCTGAGACAAAAGCATTCTTGTGTTTCTTCTTCTCTTTTCCAAATCCTGTAGAAGTCCAGCAGCCTGTTGCAAAGCATTGTACAGTGTATCTCAATGAATAAAACACTGATAACATGCAAAAATTCAAGATGTAATTATTTTACTACAGACCTGGAAACTTATGGGTAAGTTTTAAAGCTGTTTCCATTCTCTCGCAAAGGATGAAAAGCTTTGTGATACATTTTTCTAAGGCAAGCTACAAGGAAAATCTTTTCCTCTACATCTTTCCTACTGTTCAGTCACTCATGTCCTGACCCTGCATGGCAGGTTCACATCTAAGATCCCAGATATGTGGAATATCTAGGATTGAAAGACATATCTCAGGATATAATGATGAAACTCAGATAGCTTTGAAGGCCCCAAGAAATGTAATTATATTACCCCAGATATTTATATTATACATCCATTATAAACAAATAAAAAAATTATAACTTTGTATATCACTAAAAAGAGCCAGTCTCTTAGATTTATCTCCATACAGGGACAAAGTAGAAGCTGATTTCCTGTAGATGGAAATCCATACTATGATGTACATCACAAAATAGCATTATTACTTATAATGTCACTTAATGACACAATATATGTCAATAGTAAGCATCAATTATGGAGAGAGAATGAGTGAGCAAACATACTCCTCAAAAGATCCAATGCACAAAATGAAAAAGACACTTTTTAAATTTATTTGTTTATGTATTTTTACTATGTTAATTTGCTATTTCCAAAATGCCTTTTGAAGCAGAATGTTTTAGAGCACCTGCATTATTTACCTGCAGCTTCTTCATAGCTGGGAATACATTTTAATGCTGCTAATGGCAGACAGCCAGACTCAGAAACAACCAAACAATTTAGAAATTGCTGTCCCCATCACTCTCCATTGCTGCCCAGAAGCTGCAAAGACTGAAAGATGGATATACTTCTGCTATACTGCAATGATTGGCAAGACTGACTTCTTTTTCTCTTTCCCTACAAAAGAAACTTTTTTTTGATTATTCATTGGATGTTTCAAACAGAAGATCTGTTTCAATTCCTAGTTTTGAAAGCTACTGAAATGTTTACCAGGCTGGTGAGATGGCGAAGAAATTAAGGGCACCTTTGTGCTTAAAAGAAAAAAACAAAAAAACATAACCCCCAAACCTCTTCAAAGAACATTCTACTACAACTACATTAAACTATTTGTTTTGTTTTAGAGGGGAAGGGAGGAGGGTTAAAAAGATTTTATTCCTAGATTATAGTTTTCCCCTTTTTTGCATTTCCAATGATCTTCTGAAAGCCTAAAGTAAGCCAATACCTAAGGAAGCAAGATTCTTCTATTCTAGAAGTAAAGCCCTGCTGCCCAGGTCAATACGGACAAGGAATTTGAAAATACATGCTTAATACAGGAAGACAATATTAAGCCTAAACAGAAAACCCCATTTAAAAAGAGAGAATAAAGGCAAGTGCAGATGTCAGGCCAAACATGAAGGCTAATGGACAGAGACAGGTTTCCCAGGAGGTACAGTTTCTTTGTGCCTCCACAAGGAAAAATTTAAGCACTTTTTCTACACTTTTACACATCCTTCGTATTTTACAACACTGTAAAAAGAGACAGCCCATAGGCATTTACAGTCCAGGACTGATAAAAGTATCTTTTTACCTCCCTTGAAACTAAGACCACCATTTGTAGCATTTTCTAGCTATCAATTAGGAAGGTGCAGGTTGCTCTATAAATTAACCAGGAAGGCTATGAACTGCCCTCTGGGAAGTACTAATTCAAAACTCATTTTCAGCTGTGCATGTTTCACATGCACAATTAGTGTCTCTGTCAAGTGCAATGAGTCATCTCTTCAAGATATTCCTACCAAAATAAGTTACTGAAATCAAGAAACTGTACGCAACCATCCCCCACCCTTAAATGCAAGCTCCTGCCCTTCTTTCATATGGTCTTGGGCAGGCAAACAAGAAGCCAAGGATCTGAAACTCAAAATTATATCTTGAGCTCATGATATATACAGAAACATTTGTCTTTTTTATTGATAATTTTGAATACCTAGTTGCTGTGCTGCATAAATCTCTTTTCTTATAAGAACCACCATGTGATTTCTATGCCAAACTTTTCCCAGCACTGACATTTTTTGCAGTGCTACAATCCTTACAGAAATAAAAAGCCTCTGGGAGAAGATCATTACTTTAGCTTTCCACAAGATGGCATAGTTTTCTTTTTGAAAGATATCACTACTCCGTGCCATTCAGGAAAACAAAATTCTTCTTTTTTTTTTTTTTTTATTTTAAAAGGTACTGGCCATTGTCATCAATAGGTTTAAAATCTGATATCTCTAGCAAGGTTCCTTTTAACAAATTTTTCCAATAGAGTYTAATGAGTTAAAAAAAGCTCCATTCTTCTAGGCTCAAATGAAAAAAAAATAAAAATCTGTGCTTGCTGCCACAGAAAAATCAAGCTTCAAACAAATAAAGTTAAGGTAAATCATGTGCTAGAGGAAAGGCTTAAGGGGCTAAAAACATCTGATTTGTGAAAGCCTCAGATCATCAATTTCAAACCCTATCAGAGTTCTTTCAGTCTCACAATATTCTGGGTAAATGGGCTACTGAGGAATTCGCCTACGCCAGGTTATGTGCGCACACATTTCCACCCCCTCCAACCTGTGCGTCTGTGGGCATTAAGGATCCCACAGTGTTTTCCACAGGTAAGGATTTGTCCTGGTGTCTCTGGACAAGTTTTCGGCACCGTAAGGGTCTGGTGGCGCGGCAGCGGCTCGTCCAATGGGTGCACGCAAGCAGGGGCAAAACCGCACCGGAGCGGCTGAGCATCCTGGGCAGGATACCCACAGGTCCGGCTGCCCCACAGCCCGGCTCAGCCGGGCAGTGACATGTGGCAGGTAACGTGCTTTGACTCAAGTGATTTTAAAAAATACATGTATAGTTTCTCTTCTATTTCTTGTCTTACTCCTCATAGTCACTTCTCCTGTGAATATTTCAGTACTCAGCTACGATGAATCATTTAAGCATAACCAACATAGCATAACATAACATAACATGGCTTTGCCTAAACATGAGAAACAAAACCTGCTGATACAGACAAAAGCAGACAAGCTCTTGGCCTGCATCCATTTCACTGATACAGGATGGGTATCAGTTCGCTGAATACCACAGTTTAAACAGCTAGATAAACAGGAAAGGGAGATGAAGACATGAGCGTTATTTGACTGTACACCACAGTCCTCCATGCAGAATGGGCTTCTAATTTGCACAGAGCAAATCGCCTGATAAAGAATCAGACATACCAAAATACTGCCTCCTTATAATGCCTTCCATGCAATAAGTCTTATCTTGAAAAGAACAGCTTTCTGGTTATGAGGACTGGTACCTAATGCTCAGTCATCCCTCCACTCCATTTACTATACTCAGAATTTACTGTTTGTCATGATAATGAGCACAGCAGAAACCGTTGCTTTCAGTTATTTACATCTGATTTAAACATCACAAGCCAAATAATCAAGTTGACATAGAAGTTTAAGATCAGTCTGTTTTTCCTCCTAAAATATATCGGGAATGCTATTATAACCATTAAACCTGTTATATACTGTCTTTCTGCACATAAATAGCTTATGCTCCGTCAATCATTGCAGGCATATGGCAGAGCCAAAACACTTATTTAAATTACTTGGGTTTCCAATTATAGAGATTCACAGACCACCTAAAAATGGATGTATGAACATGGCAAAACTATCAACAAGATAATTGAATGAGAGATCTGGAAATACATATACAAGCATTCGAAACCTTTTGATTCTCCTTTCTCTCAAAGGCCTTACATTACAAGAGCCAAGGTTCTGATTTAAATATGCTGTTTGTTCACATAATGGTCTCATTTTTCTTCATAAATGTTACCCTCAAACTACATTGTGTTCTCTGTTTTAAAACACAAAGTTTTGTGTTCTGAAAGCTAGCTCCTTGATACCAGCTGTGGATTCAAGCAGCCACATGAACAAGAAGAGGTATTTAAAAAAGGGAAGAGCCCCAGAATTAAAGAGCAAATTCTGTCACTGAATCTCCCTGGAAGCCATCCGGCCATGACAAATAACAAGACCCTCTCTATTCAGGATAGAAAACTTGCTTAGCTGTGCAAGGGGTCAGTTTTTACAGCCGGACAGTAGAATCTGTAACTGTAACATTCAATTTCTTGGCTTGTGCCATTTTAAAATAAGTCACACTTAACCCTGACCAAACTGAGTGAAGCTTTAAATCTGCAATTTCCTTTCATGGTATTAGTCTTGTACAGTTAAAGTCAACCTACATGGTGCCAAAATACTAACATCACCTTGAGGAGTAAATTTAATTTCAAAACCTAGGAGACATTCTGCACCTTGCAAGTTATATTTACAATTTCTGAATGTAATCGTTATCCCCCTGTAGATCTTCTTACAGACCTTGGCTTCTGGATCACTGTTGATGCTACAGGAATCATCATCATCAGACTGTGGAGCATTTCTGTTATGGAAAAAAAAAATCCATCTTAAAATCATATAAAAATTATGGCAAATTACAGCAAAGTACAACACAGAGCTGGTCAGGCCATGGGGACTTCTGTAGACATTGTACCTGAGCTTCAAAGAGGCATAGCGTAATGTTGCTCCTTCAAATTCTTTTAGACTTGGGTCTGGATTCACAGTGGCTGCATGCAGATCCTAGAGATAAAGGCAGCACTATTAATATAATATTAAATACACCACTATGTTACATCTTATTTCAAAGGGAAATAAAATCCTCCCTGCAAGAAGCGGATAGTATTTCTGGCTGAAGTTGAAAAGAGGCATGCATATATTCTCAAGCTGTATTTCATTCAGTGCAGGCATCTTATTTGTTACATCATGACAGTTGCCCTGCTAGTTTAGGCTGAATCCATTCCAAGTGGAAAGATAAAAGGCAGCATGTTTGTGAGCTAGACATCCCTAGCAATACCCCCATTTACTTTGGCCTATGTTATGAATGATGTTCATGGAAAAATAAAAAGGGAAAAAAAACAGCCACTGCCATGCAAAAAACGAGGGTAATAGTATTAAAGGGTCTAAAATCTGACAATATACTTGCCTTCCAAATGTCACTATTAATCTTTCCCCCATTCAGTACAGCAAAATCACTCCATGGCTGTTTCTAGACATATAATTATTCACACAGGAAGAAGCACATTGATAAAAAAAAAAAAAAGAAAAAGAAAAAAAACACAAGACACTGTTGTTAGCATTGATATTTACAGGATGGGTTAGGGAACAGATCACCTCAAACTTCAACTAATTACTCCACTGTACCATGGCATTCGGAGGAGAGGGGAGAGAGAGAAAAGACATGCCTCTACAGTTACTTACCAAAACAAATGATTGAAACAAGGAAAGTTAATATAAATTAGGAACAGACAATGAGATTACTCTTTAAYTATGATCTTAAAAGCAAGCAAAATGAATCTGAATATGAATGTTGGCCACAGCTGCTACAGCCTTCAATAAACAGCAATTAAGGGGAAAATGGGACTTCCATTTGATTGGCATTTTTGTTAAGAGAGACTAACACTACTGAAACTAGAAATACTGAAATACAGGGATACGTACAAGGATATATACAAGGTAAGGATAAATAACTTCTAGAGAAAAAGCACAAAAGAGGAGAGTGGACAGAAGGAGGATTAGGAAGGAGTGTAGAGAGACTTCTTGATGAAAAAGTAGTTTTGTAAAGCCTGACAGCCTTCTTAAGAACAAAACAAAGAAAAAAACAAACAAATACCCATCAAACAAAACACCCACCCTTTCCATCTCTCCCTTCAAAAGTTTCTGAGGTGGTCGCTAGCAGAAACAAGCAAGTGGGCACTTGGCACTACAGCAACCTGAGGTCCATCCGTTCTCTGTTAAAGCCYGGGGGGAGCAGCTAAGGTTGGAGTTCACCTCTCTCCTTCCCATGTGAGCACACAAATCCTGCAGCCCTGAACCAGAGCCAGGTGGGACAGATCTGCATGTTGAGAGACCCAGAGCCACTTCCTTCTAGGTCCACTAAGCTCTCAGGTGCTCCAGTAATCAATGGGCCCTTTCAAGCTGAGTTCCTCCAGGTAGCCCAGCTCAGCCCCGAGACAACAYGCTACCTAGCAATACGGCTTAATGCAATCATTTGCACAGTGGGTCCCCCACTTCCAAAGTGTTCTCAGGACACCCCCACTGGAGGATTTATTTGTGAAAACAACTCCTATGAGCAGCTCTTCCCACACATCTTTGAACTAATCAGTAGCTGTTAGTTTTTCTTACTAAGCCCCGCATTTTTAATTATAACTTCTAGTAGCTAGGTTACCCTATGGAAGAAATACTAGAGTTGATCCAGGCCTGCGATGAGTTAGATTTTAAAAAGAGATAACAACCATCCCTGCATTCTGCTGTAATCCCCCAAAAGCTCCTGCTGAAAATTAAACCTTACGGCTTTTTCTCTCCACATGAAATGGGAAAAAGGCAGCAAAATCTCCTCTAAAGGTTGGAAGAGAACTTTATAAAACACAAGGATTCACAAAGGAGGTCAATCAGCAACACATGGGAGGAAAGAGTCATTTAAAACTAAGTCAAATTTAATCAGCTGTACAAAACCAAACCAGATTTTCATGCTTTTGAGGGGGAGGAGGGGAAGGAATGCTCCAGGTTTCTCATGTTTAGCATCTATTAGCATTTTTGTTAAACTTGCAGAATTTTCACACAATGCTCGAGCCATAGTTGCTTTGGATTGAAATTTACTGATGAAAATGACAGATTATCTTATGAACAAAAAACTGCCTTATAGCATACACCAAAGACAAACATTTTTTCATTTTTCCTTTTTAATCCCTTTTTGCCACTAGTATGCAATAAAGTATCACTTCTCCTTACCCAGATTTTTTCTGATTCGCTGTTCAACAATCCTAACAGTTTTTTCTTTATACTAAATACTCATGGTATGTAACAAAATAAAAATGGCTGACTTTATCTGCTCTTTGTGGACTGCCCTCAGCTGTGAGCCACATTCTACCAAACGAAGCAAAGCTTCAGTACGTCACATCATTTAAGAGACAGGGACACAAAGAAAAAAATGAAGAAAACAAGACAGAAGGTAAAAAAGGCATTACTCGGGGGGGGGGGGCAGGGAAGTGTTTCTAAGTGTTTATTTGACAACCCCCAAAAGCTAACACAGCCCAGATAAACTTATCTCCAGAGCAGCACATAATGCTTCACAGACAAATGTGATAAAGATAAAAATCTTCTATGGACTCACAGAAGTGTTATTAGGACAGACATGAAATGCTGCCCATGCCAGGCTTCAATCCTAGATTATATTTTGTCATCCATCTGAAACTTATGCATCCTCTAATCTTTAGAGGAAAAAAGTAATACATATTCTGACACACGGGAATGAGCTAAAACAGCCATTTCAAACCAGACTACCCTGGAGCAAAGACTTCCAGACAGCAACGCGTGAACCAGAAGTACTCAGATCACACGCGGTCCAATTTTGAGCTGGAAGTTGTCCACAACTGCTGCTGCCAATGGTAGTGCCTGGATAAAGGCACTTGGGAATCCCTATTCAAGATCAAATTCCCCATCTTTTGCGAAGTGTGGGATCGACAGTATCCCAGACTCCCAGGTTAATCCTTTATGCAGCGGGAGAAGGGGAGCTTTTGGGGTAGGCTATGGTGCAGTGAACAGGGACAGAAACCAATGTCACCTGTAAGTGACCTGCAGATGATTAGGTGCTAGAGTTAATAATAGTAAGTAGTGATCGGAGAGAGATGCAAATCCAAAGACTAATGATAGCTGACACACTGCTGAAGTCTAGATTACAAATTATTTCATATCTACTATCTCTTAATCTCATGCTGTCGCTTACTTGCCTCTTACTGTCCTATAAAGGGAGTGTGCTCAGAACCAACTGACTCCTAAAGGATTCTTCCTCCAAATCTGTCTTAATAAAGCTCAATATTTTTATTTTAAGAAATGCAAGACTTTTCCTAGCAGTTCCCATTAGAACTTCAGCTACACCCTTTCATTGTAGCATTTCCAGAACTTGCCTGTGTACAAAGTCCTTAGTCCAATTCAGAGTCTCATTTTGAACTCTGTTACTGTAAGTCTTCTGATATTTTATTGCAATGCTATCTTTATGGTGACTGAGTCAAAAATCAGTATTATTTAAATAATAATACAATGTTAGAACCTTACCAATGAAAGCAGAAACCCCCAAGAGACAAATTACTTAGTATATATCTGCAATTATAATTAACTGCATAATATTAGCATACTAATGTAAATATTGGAAGATCATTTATCATCTGTGACATCTTTTACACTACTGTATATGGTCTTGATACTGCCAGTAGATCTGCATATGCATAAAGCTCCACTGGAGCAGACTCTCTACTGGATTGTAACTTCTATCACATCAAAACCTAAATGAGCCTACTCCACACACACATGTATGGCATTTTAGAATGACTCCTCAAATGTCTTATTGAATGCATCTACAATTGCATTAAAATCAATGTTGTCTTCATTCATACATTTCATGTTCTTGATGATGATGCTGAGAATTAATGATCATTGTTTATAATCACAACCTATTTGCTGTTTAAAGCAAAAAAATTACCACTGATTAAAGGTATATCTGCCAAATTACCAGCAGRTCTGAAATGTTTCACTGTAAAGACATTTTAAACAGAGACAGAAAAATACTTGAAACGAATATACACATTTTCTCTCTGCAGTTTACCATCTATATTGATTTCTGTGTTCTTGTGAAAGGCATCTATAAGTTACTAACTGAATCCCTGTTCTCCAGATTTTGGAGTAAGAAAAATATTTAATGGTGAAGTTATATCCCTCACATGTACATTACAGGAATTAATATTGGAAATACATGCAGCACTTTACATTCAGCATTTCTAGATTTTTTTTTTTTCCACCTGAATGGTAACAATTGCTGTTCTCCATGAACCTCTCTCAAAAATATTTCCAATGTCTTTGGTGCACAGTGCAGTCCACAGGAGCTTGACTGACGGAAACCATAACTAAAATGTTGTGGTGAAGTTTACAACTTTATGAGTAACATTTATGAGCACATCTGAGTAATCTTTCTAAAATTATGGATAAGAATGTACGTGTTTAAGCCCACACAGGGTAAAAGTTTCAGGATCAAGACCATAAAGGTACTTGAATGTCCTTAACATCTCTTAATTTTAGTTTACATTATTTAGGTGCACAAATCAACGAAATCAAGAACAGAACAGATGTCATACCTGAATACATCAAAACAATCAAGGATTGGCTGATCCCAAGCCAAAAATCAAAGCTTCCATTAAGATCATAAAACTTTGGACCTTTTTCTGAGCAGTTAATATGAAAAAGGATGAAATTTCAGAACAATTTGATTTTGTATTAGGATTTCATTCCGTAGAAGACTTCCCAAAATATTAAAAGAAACCGACTGCATTGTTTGCAGCATATGCTTCTGAGGATTTATTTTATATTTCTATGTATATGACGTCAATCAACCCTCTGGATTGTCCCTGAACGGATTATTTTGAAAGGCTGTACCACGTATTGCTCTTTGTGTCCATGTGGAAGACAGAGAGCATTCTTTCTTTCTGTTTCAAGGTAAAGACTGACTGCAATGCAGTGATACACTTGTGCAGATATTTTATACTGGCAGGATGTTAGGAGGCTTACACTTGAGAATACTTGATGTTTATTTAATAGGAACTATCCTGTAAAGGAACTGGCATCTTGAGTGAAGACTCAGATGAGATGTCTTTGTGTGACACTCCTACCAAATGAACCAGAAAGAAAGAAGATGTAATTACAAAGAGTCTAGCCAGAAGACTGTTAATGTGTAAATATTTTATGTATCCTCTACCTGTATAAGGTAGTAGCAACGCTTCAGCACATGCTAGAGAACCTCAATAATTTTACAATAATCACACACTGGTTGTCTAATTTATGCAAGATATGATGTCTAATTTCATACTATATATTCACAGTTTAGGATGCTTCATGATTCACCGCCACTGGAAAATACACATGGAAAGTGGATACTTACGATATATTATCAGCAGATAGCTATGCTTTGGGATAACATCATGCCCCATATTCTAAAGCTTACTTTGCTAACAGTTAAGTCTGCAACTTTAAAAAGTTATTTCAATTTTCTTCACAGTATGCAGTATGTAAGAAGACACAATATTTTACCTCAGTTTCTGGAGTGGGAGATGGAGTAATGGAGCCAAGTGATCCCTTCCGTGAGCCCTGGAGATCTGTTGGTATGGACACAGGACGTTGCCATTGAGTTGTTCCTGTTGGTATGTGCCAGTAGTAGATCCCAGCAATGTCATTGATTTTTTTCCAGCCAGGTGGTAAGTCTGGGTCTGTCTGAAATGAATGATCACTCCATATATCTGCTGGGAGCAGAAAAAAAGAGAACGAGACATTGTTAACAACATACAGTTTTTCCATGGGTCTGGCACTGATGCAAATGATACACGGCTAGTACTGCTGCTGGTCTGTTCCTGTGTAAATAAACACAACAAAAACATACTGAATTATTGAGTCTCAAAGTAAGGTGACAAGGCCTACGTGGTCTGATTTAGCCTTCAAAGAGAGGAAAAAAATACTGCACTTACCAAGGAGCTATTCTAATACAGCAGCTACTTAAGGCCATCAGATAAATTAGTTCTTCTAAGACTAGACAAAGATTTAGCTTAAAGTACAGTAAAACACATCATATAAACAAATATTGGAATTGTGGTGTACCTGCTCTGTCCCCCTCATCACAGCACCCTCCCTTCTCAATGTACACTAATGGAGCATTTATTTCTRCTAATGAAAATCAGCTTATCAAACCAGAAAAAATTAAAACAATCAACCAATCTGCACTGGCTTTACTTTTATAAGTTATAAAAGACTGCTTATTTAAAATGATGAGAACAAACAAAAGAGCTGATCATTTCACATAGAAACCTGATTGTCTCGCAAGAATGTATTGTTTTGAATTGGTTTTACAATGTGCTAGGAAAAAAAACAAAACTCATCAACAACTCATCAACCAACAAAGGGATGAAATACTGACTCTACTGACAAATCTCCTATTAAATTAGGARGGGGCCAGCAATTCATATGATAAATCACAGACATTCCCAGATTTACATGAGTTTATAGATGCATACAAGGGATGTCACCAGCAGAGAGCACACAGTGCCTTTTAGAAAGGCGGGGGCATTGGCTCCGTGCAAACCAGCTGTGTCCCAGCAGCAACAACTACCTTCTGCTGGATACAGGCTTTCCTGAGGCTGGGAAGGGAGCCAGTATTCGTCTGAACTTCCCAACTAAATTGCTTTAGTAGTGTTATTATTTTACATGCTGTTAAAACAGCTGTTATGCTCCATGCCAAGGACTGCCAAACTGCAGAAAAAAACAAGTAACCTCCCAGACTGAAGTTTCACCAGTTCTTGAGCAGACATGACAACTGCTGACACCGGCACAGCGGACTGAACTAGTGGGGGCAAATACAAGAATAAGGGAATGAGCAGTTGTTCATCTAGTCTAATACCTTGCTCCTAACTGTCAAAGACAGTGCTCAAAGCACCCACAGCGGAGGATAAAAGAACAACCATGCTTATGGGGAAGAAGTCAACCCCATCAGAAGCACTGGAAGTTGTTTAAGAAACTGTTAGGCAGCTGACAGTCTAGTTCGTTATTTTGACTCCTATTAAATTTACGGAAGATACTGAGGCCAGTTACTTAAAACTGATCTTTTATTTATCAAGAAAAAAAACAGAAAAAAGAAAGAAGAGATCATCTCAATCTCCTGTTTTATATCTCTCTTCTTCATTCTTTTCTGAATTACAAGTTTCTTGTTAGTTTATCCTCAAGTCTCTTGCTAGGTGTTTTAGCACTTCTGAGACCCATTTCTGAATCCCTCTCATTTCTGCTATCTGTGTTTATGCACATGTACACAAGCACACGTGGCATGATAACTTGACCTGACTGTTACATACTATTTAGCAAGTACCAGACTATCTCTCCCACCAAGCCGCTTACAGTTAAGTTATTCATTTACAACTCCAGGACTAATATGAGCAAGTTCTGCAGAAAAGAAACTTGACAATATCATTACAATTAAATTCAATAATGAGTCTCATGGATGACAACTCATGGTCCAATATCTCAAATCAGTAATATTCACAAAATCTGCTCCAGAAATTCTAAAAACCTGCCTTTAAACTTCCCCTGTTCTAGCCTCTACTGTATTCAGGTGTGCTGTTTCTGATTCCAAGGTCTGACATATTTTAAAGCCATCTTCTGACCTTGACTAATTTCATTTTCTAACTGAACAACAGGGCTGCACTCTTCTTAATCATATGAAAATAAAAACAGAACACATTCAATAATTTGACCACATCAGGCTTACCAAAAAGTGACATGTGCACAGATCAAATATCTACGCATCACACTGAAATATTGGTCAAAACATCTGCAAGTCCAAGAAGACAAAGGATGACAGCATAAGGGAAATTGTTAACGCAGAGACTGAAAACAACATTTTTGCAATATTTAGTCAGAAAAGAGAAATTCTCTTGTGTGTGAATGAACACTTTGAAGCAGATCATGTAAAACAGCTGGGAGCATTCTGAGTTAGGATTAGGAAAATAACACTCAGCTGAGTAATATTAATTTGCCTTGAAAACTTATCCATTAGCAAAAATAAATGCACTGGAATATGTTCGCATATACTCTGAGATAAAACTAGGGAATTAAACTTCAGATTTCTTTTCATTTAGTACAGGTCTAATTTCAGAGAGCTTTCTTTTCTAGGCAAAACTACTATGACTTAAGTCTGCACAGGAGATGCAGGTCACCAGTGTACACGTACTCCTTGTGCAGAGGTATGACCTCAGACCTCAGATGAATGTGATTAACAGGACAGAGCCAGATCATGCATGCTCAGACTGAGATGCCATTCCCAGAGCAGAGCCTCTCAGACCTTCCCTGAACCAGCCAACTAAGGGAATAAAAATTACCTACGCAAACCTACCAGAGAAAAATGAAATGTTCCCCCTACAGCCTTTTTGTGAATACAGCTCAGCACCTGACAGGCTGATAGGGATAACTTTTCAGCAGACTGTGATTTCCTACTGTCATGACCTGAAAAGCCTCTGTAGTTCACTGGCTGTTCTAACAGATGAAAGAGTTCATCATGCAAGTCAAAGGTAATGAACTATCACAAGAGATACAGCAAAAGAAAGATAAAAGTAAGAGTCAACATACAAAACCTGACATGATAGATGTACACGCTGAGGTATCAGAGACCTATTAGAGGACACCAATGGTTTTTCTTTATTTGAATATGGAATTATGGGTAATAAATTTTCTCTCTGAATTCCAAAGACCCTGTCCTATGGCATGACAGTGAGTCAAAGACTCAACTTTCTGTTGCGCAGCCTGCTGCGAGAATGGTCCCTTCACAGGACAGCATTTGGAGGGGAAGAGGGAAGCACAAAATAAATGAAGGCACCACGCTGATACCCTGTTATATTCAATGGCCTTTTCAACCCCAACCTTCTTGTAATAGGGAAAGTGACAGTCACAAGATGGGGGAGAAAGGAAGCAGGTATCTGCAAATCAATCCAAATTGGCTGACATGGCATTAAACAACCTGCTTGAAACTAACCCAAGAGACAATAGGACTGGACGTGTTAGACTTCCTCATCTGACACCTAGAACTCTTATTATTATGTCTGAAAGGTTTTGGAGGCAGAAATACTAAATGGAAATGGTCGCTTTCTGTCTGCAGATGACTGAGCCCTGAATGCTTTCTCAGTATTAGAGGATCTGGGGCAGTCGGGAACTTTTTTCTGATTCCCTCTCAGACATCCCCAGGAGGTTCTACCTGGCCTTTTCCACACTCTTCTTCAAAGATTTGTTGATGAAAGGTTCTGGCTTTGACTTGACAAAAGCATAACTGTAGACGGCTGATACAGAACTGTTTTAAATCCCAATGACTTAGGGTACAAACAGGCCTCCCAAATGGCAGACATGAGGCCATGAAAGGCAATGTGGTCAAATAAAAACCCTAGAAACACTCTTAGTGAAACCAGTAACTGAAAATTTCTGTTTAACAGAAGCATGCTTATCATGATTAGGAGCCAAAAGTACAGAGATGCTCAAAGGAACAGGGCTACATAATTGCTCATAAAGCTTCTGGTTTTAAAAAGACGGTTCTGGTAATATGGAAAGCATGGCTTACTACAGAAATTTAGAGGACAATTCAAAAAAGCATGTACCCCTTTTTATTGGGATTGGTTTATTTACCATGCATTATATTACAGTAAGCCATGATCTCCTGAAAGGCTACACTGTAAGAGGTTTCTTGCATAAAATGCATAAAGCAACAAGAATAAGAAAACCAATTCCAAAATAGAATGAAAGAGAGCCACTGTAGCTTAACAGTATGAAAAAGCACACACCAGGTTTCTTTAATGAGTTTGACTTTATATTATCTGTAAAACTTGTCCTCCTACAGCAAGAAAGATTCAAATCCTTATCAGTGGAAAGACACTCCTGAAAAGTACCTGTTTCAGCTCTCTGCAAAGGAACAAATTGCATCTTCACAGTTGAAAACCTAGTCTTTAAGTCATGCAGGTTCATACAGCACTACAGACCTTTGAAAGCCTCTTCTTTTTACAGAGAAAGAACTTATTGAATAGGGTGACTCCACTGACTACAGGGACTTGGAGATGAAGCCCAATGTCAGCTCTAATTGCAGGAGTGGGGAAAGCATCCCAGGCACAGCCAAGCATGGGCAGCCTGTTGGCTGATCCTTCACCCCTCCCCTTATATCCCTGTCTGAATTTGGGATGCACAAGTGCCGTCACAAGCAAGGCCAGCCCATTGACCTGGACACACAGGCCAGCTACTTGTCAGCAATCCGCTACCTGGAAATCTGCCTGTGGTAAGTGTGGACTGTCACCGTTCATCTTCTAAAACTCAGCTCTGCCAACTTAAAGGTCAATATTGTTAGAAATTCACAGCTGATCTTCTGCAGGCAGATTCATTTGAAAGGACAGGTCACAGAGAGAGAGAGGACTGAAATTTTTCAATTGGAGTTTTGCCTCAGAAAAGACAAGATGATTAAAGCCATGTCCATACAGGGGAAGCTAACCAAACCTGCTATCCACGGCGATACTGTTATGGAAGAAGCATGGTACAATTCTGGCATAAAATCAGGACAGTAAAAGAGAAGTGGCAGAAGATTYTGAGGACTGAAATGGAAGATTACATAAAAATATGAAAGATACGATTTAAGACAAGAACTTAACTTCATCTGAGGAAAACTGAAAGACACAAAGATGGGCTTCATTGGGCTTTCCTGCTTCCATTGCTTTCCAGCAGCTAGGACCCGGCAAGTCCCTCTGGAAACCAACATCTGGAAACCCTCTACCTAAACTTTCCCTAGAATTGGCACTATAGTCTCTTACTGAGGGGTCCACCACAAAGGGACACAGAGCTGCTCCCCTGAAAACCTTCAGCACTAGACTCTGCAGAATTCGGAGAAAGGAATCCGCATGGTTCATTCCTTCATATAGTCTCCATTTCATTTGTTCAGGGATTTAGCAATGCAGCAATTACAGAAACATTTCTAAAGGAATGGAAAAACGATGATAAAAATGAAATAATCAGAAGTGGAGCCCAAGATGAGGGTAGTATCTGAAACGCCTCACCATTTCATTTTAAAATAAAATGGGGAATTCATATTAGTCATTTCTCTTTAAAAATTAAAATAAATAGAAAGAACAAAATGACAAAAAGCCAACAGGCTTTAGAAAAGTACCAGAGAAAGATTTTTTTTTTAAAGGATAAATCCCTGTTTCCATTATTCCTAAACATACAAAGCACTAAAACAGTTTGAAAAGACTTGCTCTCCTGCTGAAATCATCTGGTCAAGTTTCACCCAGAAACAAATATTTGTGTCTGATTTCTGTCTGAATGGCTGAAGCAGGGAGCCTGTAATGGAAAAAACTCATAAAGCCTTCGTTTTGTTATCACTATAACTGAGGAGTGCAGTTAAAACTACAAAAATATTGTAAAAATAAACCTGTTACACAAAAGAAATTTATTTCACTCTTTTGAAACAACTAGTGACAGACACGTACCTCTTCAAAGACACAAACACAGCCATATTTAACTAATAATTTTGTCGAGGAGAGACCTTTGTGAACATGGTTTGTATTCTGAAGTAAAAGATAGGATAGAGGTATTGAAAAGAGATGCAACAAACAACATAAATAATTCACTGAAGAGCATATGCAATTGGTGACCAAGTTCTTCTGCAAAACTAGTACTTTCATCGCTTATTTTATTGTTATTTCGGGGGGAAAGGATAGTAATCAAATTGCAGACCTCATGAATCATTCTTTAGCCCCTGTTCAATTAAACAGAAAAAAATTACAGCAGGCAGCAGTATCTTTCACAGCAAATTTGTGCAGTAAATGAAAGCCATTTATTTTTCCATTATTTTGCAATGTCACGAACTGTTCCCTCATCACAGTCATCCCTTGTAAGGCAAGGTCAACAATCACAAAGTAAAAGGCATACTGGTGGCACCACAACACATGCAAATATGACGTAGTATATCTAAACACACTGCAGTTTTCCAGCTACCATTCAGGACTGCATCGGCACCAGTCTCAGAAAAAGCTTGATATAATTTGTTGATATTTCATAGAGAGACTAACTGCCATGAAGCAAAAGAAGCTTTTGAGTGGTTCAGGCTTTCTTCTGTAGGAGAGCTCAAAATCACTTCCACTGAAGACCAAAGGCAGCCCTTTAGAAACAAATACGAAAATGACAGGAGCTCTGGAGACACCTTCTAGAAGAGGAATGCAAAGGCACAGCACAATATACTATAAGTCAGGAAGGAGTAAGATACGTGAAAGTTTTGAGACAATAATTACTTATCTTCTTTTACAAAGAACTATGCTGAAGTAAAATGTTCCATCAGGGATGACCTTGTGCTGTAATGAAGGTGGAAAGGAAAAATATTATTAAGGTGCTTGATTCTCTATGGACAAAATTTTGTTATCTAATAATCCAGGATCTTCATTGTCTGTGGCAGAATAAGTCTGGATTTATCAGCATAAAACAAGACTAATAATCCACTGCCACAAACTGATTGATGACACCAATCATAAGTTGATTTATGACCAGTCCCATACTAAAATCCAAATGCATGACATCGTGCTTGTGCTGAAGTAAATAAATCAAGGTATCTTCTTGATGAAGACTAGAAATATATCTTATCATTTTGATAATAAACGTCAACACTTGTACCTAGAAGGAGCATAATCCAGTCCCTTCCCTTTCAGGAGGTAAGATGGTGGAAGAATACTAGCATATTTACATGTTACTTAGGTCTTGAAGAAAACAATCACATTATGTGATAGAAAGAAAAGCTGATAATTGATGACTCAAGGGAAAATGCAACAGCAATCAAACTGTATGTGAACAAAAAAATGAATTTAAAATAGACTGTAATGAACAACCCTTCTGCTTTCCTCTAGATAAACTAAACAAAAATGGATAAAAGCAGCAGCTAGGAGTTAACTCCACTTCAAAGAAAACTTGGTGGCGATGATGAACAAGGTGCTGGGGAAGGAGATGGGACAGTGCCTCTCTGCTTGCTTAGGTCCCTGTGCATGGAGGAGCCAGAGTCCTAAATGTGATTCACTACAGTTAAAGCAAATCTATTTCCTGAATGAAATATATCCAGGCAAGGCAACAAGTCTAATACCATAAACTTGTATTACACTGAGAGATGTGCTTGGAAGAACAGACACGTTTTTTGGGTGCACAGCTCTTCTTCAGGTGAAAACAAATCCCACCTTACTTTTGCCTTTCGACCAGCATGGCTAGGGCACTAAACTACTGCCCAGAAGAATATTCTTATGAGGAGGAGCAACTGCAGTCCTAAAGGGTTCAAGGTTGGCAGCGTACATGGACTCCAAAACAGACACTGTAAAACTGCTGCACAGAACCATCAGACTGCTGGAAATTCTGAAACTGTGAGGTGCATAGTAAGATTACATATCATATCACAGCACAATTGTTACTAGGTTACTTCATAGTTAAAAAGCACTTTTTTGGAAGACTGCAGAAGAGCAGCAAGACTTTCACTGCATGTTAGCAGAATGACAAAGTGAGATCATTTGCCTGCAAGACTCGACAATATTTGCAAGCATTTTACCTACATTATCTAAATAGGCTAGGAAATAACAAAATGCACATACTGTACAGAGATATGGATGACAGATCTCACATTTCTCCTTCCTCAAACTGGGTACTGCCATTTTAGTACTCTTAATTTTTAGGACTGTTTTATTATAATCAACTTTTCACTGTGGAAAAGAAAAGGAGCGTTCAGTGTCCAGGTTGGGAGGACAATGGTCCACAAGGCACCATGTTCAGCATTTTCCTATTCTGGAAAAGTAGTCTGGCCAGTAGGAATCCTATAATCCATTTCTAAGCCTCTTGCCTGCCCATTTCTCCACTGCAGATCCAATATTGGCTTGAGCTTAAGGATAATTCAGAGTTGTTATCATTGGAGGCCTGACACTATGATTTCATGAGGCAACTGTTCACATTCCAGCAGTGGGTGGATATACTCTATAAACGAAGGAATTCAAACCAAAAAAAAGTTTTCTTTACAAAGTAAAGAAATTTGCATCAAGGTTTCCTGTGTCAAAGACTGCAAAAAATGGGATGGCGACAGGATCCAACAATATGTTGTCCTAGTGCTCTGGCAGCAATGGGAAACCACTAGCTTAAAAATTGATGGCTTCCTTCATCGCCGGGATGAAAGCATAAGGAAAGGACTGGCACACGATGGCATGTGCGTGTTACACATGCTCCTCTTCTGGGCACACACGGGGAAGCACAAGAAAGGAACCGTGAAGACGGGAGGATATAAAAAGGTTTTATTAGAGAACGAAAAGAGTGGGGGGGGAAGTGTTTTTTCCTCTTCTGAACTTTCAAAATCTTGAAATAAAAATATTTTTCTTCTGTCTTCTGGGCCTAAAGAAAAATAAAACCAAAGGAAAAGAAAACCACAAAAACCTAATCTTCTTGGGAAAATATCACTGATTTCAGCAGAGCCAGTATTTGACCCTAAAAGAGTGTATTTCCTCCACCCTGCCATATGCAAACTGAAGATAAAGACAGACTTTGAATGGGAAGAGAAGACATGTTAAACTAATGAGGGAAGAAAACAAACAAAAGTAAAGAAACAAATTCCATTAAACTACACAATACAAAGAACACTGATCCTGAATGCTTTTATCCCATTTATTTCTGGTAGTTGGCTCAATGTACAAGTTCAAGTTGCTCAGGTTTAACCAAAAAACAGCCAGAAGACAAATTTTCCCCTCACTTTGCATGCACTACAGCATAATTGGCAGTACCACCTACCCTCATAAATCACAATAAGGATGGTCAGCCGGTAGCCTCTCCTGAGCATCACAGCAAGAAGCATGAATGCTATCTCAGAAATAAAGGCAGCAAAAATGCAAGCCAGTAGGATGAATAATTATAAATCAGACAAGCCTGTCTAATTTGGGGAACATTACTCAATGAAGAGTGATAAACAGCCAGAAGCTGGTCATTTGGCACAATCTTTCCTCACAGTATGCAACTGGTTGTCATGACAACCCCGTCATTCTCCTTGACGAATTGCTGAACTGGTCGCACGCGTGTTGGGAGCTCAGGAGGGGAAGAGTCGCAAACAGGTTCCAGGAAAAAGTRCTGAAATGTGGAATTCACAGGGATAAACAGCACTGGGCACAGCCTCTGCCAAAATCAGTTACAATTTTAACCACATGTAATACAAACCATAATCAGAAAAGACTGGCTTCTTAAAAATCTCAAAGAAGCTTGCGATGAGTGGCCAGTACTAAGTTTTTAATGTGATATGGTCTTCATTACTGTATAAGCTATGAGTTACTACAGGCATACAAGGCATTCAACCAGAGATGATGAATCTTAAGGAGGAGAGATGAAAGCAGAACATTCACATTGTGAACATTCAGGAAAAACACTAAACCCACTTCTTTCAATATCCTGACTTCTCCCTTTCAACCACCTAAGAGCAAGTTGTTGACATAAGGACCAAAACACTAGCACAATAACAGAGGAGAACGTAGGGCAAATGACTTCAGGAGAGAAAAATTATGCTTTCCAGAGAGGAAGGGAGAGAGGTTTAGGGAATTTCTAATTAGAAACAGTTCTCACACACAGGAACCTATGAAATCAGGGGACAACAGAAAGCCCCACCTACAGTCGCTGCCAAGAGAGCAAGCTGCTAGTGATGATAATATGCGTACAGACCGTTATTCCCCTATACTCTTCTCTGTTCCAGCTTGCAAGATAAAGCAAAAATTTTGGTCAAGAAAACTTCTCAGTCCTTGAATTCACTGTTGCTGACAGCTCTGGAAGAGTCAGGCCAGCAGAGGATCCACAACAGTACTGCAAGTCCTGCTTAGGTAGGAGAATTTTGGGACTCTCTGCAGGGGGGTCCTGAGGACCAGACAGAAAGCCGGGAAAAGCCAGCGCTACAGCTTGTATCTGCTAGAGTTGTCCATAATCACAGCAGCAAGGAAGAGTACTGCAGAAAGATAGCAAGGCACGAGGGAAAATGTCCATGTATTCTTTTCAGGAAAATGGGCCAAAAATAGGTAACAAAAGGAGAAGTAGCCTGTTTGCTAACCAAAAATATCCAGTCACGGAACAAGCAGAGTTTGGGAAAGGAAAGAAGCTAGGCTCAGAGGTGAAACACACTGCTGGCTAGCCCGGGTTGACGTGGCCCATGCTACGGAGGGCAGAAGCAACACTCTGGGAAGGAGCCTCCTGAAGGAGGGCCGGCTGACTAGCCTGGAGGAGCGATGGCCACGCAGCACCATGCCTCCAGAGCAACAATAAAGGAGGGACATGGAGGAGGCATCTCAGCTGGGACGAAGGTCCACGAATCACTATTTAAAGGTGCTGCAGTGGGAGCACATCCTACAGCTCAGGCAAAAACTCTGAAGTGTGACAAGAGATCGATATTGGGGATTTATGATCATTAGAAGAGTTCAGCAACTAAAAGGTGTTCAAAGCATGCTGGCCAAGCCCAGGATTCGAGGCAGGAGCAGGCAGGTATCCTCAGCAGTGGAACAAAAAGGAGCCCCAAGTTAGAGAGAGCAGGACAGAAATGAATGCCCTGCTATGATTTAATGTCAGTCTTCCGCTCTCCTTTTCCTCTCACCTTCAAAAGAACCCCAAAAAATCAATCAAGGAAAACCAAGGCATATCTGTTATCTTTGAGCAAGGAGCACTGTTTTCAGAATAATTACCTGCAAAGAATACTTTSACCTTTCGGTTTTATGGAGTGTTGGGTCTTGTGATAAGGTGCCTTTGTACAAAAAGTAGGGAAAAAACGCAAATGCCTGAAATATTAGTGTGTGAGTAGTCCCACCAACTTTGTGCTTACGTGCTTTAACAGGATACACAGCCTTAAATATTATGTGAATAAAATGTATCACTACTTTGGAAGATTTCTGCTTCTCCTCTAGTTTCCACACTTAGAATCATTTGCGACTGCTGTAGTGAGTTACCCCTGCTTATACATACACTTCATATACAACCAGTATTAATGGTTTTCTTGCTTATTTGAAATGCTAGTTCTTTATTCTTTCCACTAGGTGGCAAAAGTTTTTCCTTAAAAAAGGCAGTAGTCAAATACAGGGCAGACGTCCCTCTAACTTGCTCTCAGTGCACTCTGACGGCACATCGTGTTGCACCTTACGGGACTCTCACACCACAGAGAACTCTAAGCAACAAATAATTTATCCAAAGCAACATCTTTGCTCCTCATCAGCACAATTCCTCTACACATCAGTAGAAGTGTTTTTGTGAGTTGGCTTTCAGGAATAAAATAATCCAGCAGCAGTTTGCATCTACTTTTGCATTTTTTCATGTGACATCTCTTCTTCCCATGCCTTTCCCCATGGAAGCAGGACTCCGCAGACTGTGATACTGTATTCTGGATTCATACCCTATTTAACTACTTTGTATTGTTTTAGAAGGGTGCCTTTTGACTGGTGTGAAGAAGAAAAATTAAACAGCCATCTCGGAACAAGGGACTGATGGACTCACACAGCAATTCCTGCATATGCACTGTAGCACCAGCAGGCACACTACACAACAGACCTGATATGCACATGAAAATCCATTTGTGTATGCACTGAGTCCAGCCCTCCTACATTTAAACCTCTCATGCCCTCAGCCTTACTCCCAGAAAATTCATCTGTTTCAGCAACAGCCAAATTTGGCAGTAAACCTAGGGAAAAGCAGCCCTACTCTACTGAAATACAGGGCCTGATTCTCCTGTCTCATCAGTACGAATCAATACATTAGTGTCAAACCATTCACAGAAGAGAGCAGTAATGATTGGGCACTGAACAAATATAATCCAGACTAAGCAAACAAAACAGTAAGATTGTATAAATACTGACACCAAAAGCMGTTAAACACAGATGTCCATCTGACTTCAAGATGCAAAATGCTGCAGAGCTGAAGAAAAGGCTATGCAAGGAGGAGCTCTGCTACGCAGCTGCCATCCCCTTCTGCAGCCAGCGGACTCGGGACTTCCAAGCCGCCACTGCCAACATATGGCCTATAGCTCTTCAGTCACCTACACAGCCTCAGTTTTCCAAACAGGACCTGCTGCATCATCATGCTTAATTTTCAAGTAAGACTCTGACATGTTAGGATCAAACATTAAAGAGTTCAGTATCTCCTGACCTATAACACTACGCTTTACTGGACTAGCTGTAGACACCAGCAGGGCCCCTTAGACCTTGAGCTAGTTGCTAGCATTACTTAAATTTGACACACACCACGAAGGATAGATCTTATTCTCTTACTTCACTATGACACATTTGCCACCAAATCCTGGTATTGAAGAATGGCAGCAAGCTTGGGCTCCACAGTTTCCACTGAGGAACAGAAAGAGCCTCAGTAGTTAAAAATTTTGTGACAGTGAATCTCTTTTTTATCTGTAACATAGAGACAGAAAGATAGAGCACGGAAGACAGAATCCAGTTAGCAGTCAGTATTTTATTTTCCCTTTAGAATATGAACTGCAGAAAATAGAATTTGCATTAAAAGTGAGGTATTGAGCAAACTATAATTTTGCTAATGTAAAATACTATGAAGCTTTCTGACTTCAGGAGAGAACAATATAGAGAAACAGAGGAAGGATTGTATTTCTCTGGAGAATATATTGCATAAGTATATTATTGACACAGTCTGAAGTTTCAAAGGAATTCTCATTAGTGGGTTTTGTGCTTATGATTGGCAGCTAATTAAAAGCAGTGAAGTTGGTCAGTGGAGAGTGATTCAGACATACAATTCAAATGATGGCTAAACTAAAATTGCTTTTCTTTGACAGCTTCATTTACAGTAGTGTGTAAATGCATTAGAAAAACCTCTTTTACAGAATTTAATAATTCAGTGAAAGTAGAACATAAAACTGAATTACAACTGAGTTACTCTGAAATTAAATGTTTTGCTTAGAGAATAGTAAAACTTGCAAGAGCAGCCATTTTATATTTTAGACAAGATGTCTGTATTCCCTCAGTTTATGCAGATAACGCTGCTTCATGTATAGTGGGGCAGTTGTTCCAGAATGCAATCAGAACAATGAATTTATCCTCACAACCACCTTGCGAGGTAAAAGTGCATGAAACCTATTTTAAACAAAGCATGGCAGAGGCAGGGTGTTTGAGATGCATTAAAGAACTTGCCCAAAGTCATGCCCAGACTCCGCATCCTTCTGGGCATCTAAGCGCAGACTCCCCCTGCCCCAGTGCCAAGCACATGCGCAGGGTGCACAGGCAAAAGCTCAGCCACCGTCCTTGTTCCGTGGTGGGTTCACGCACCAGAAACCCCTTCTACTCCACGCCAAGGGCTGCTCTTAGTTGTCAGTCCTCATACTCATACTACAAAAAACATTCCTACCACATCCTATCCTATTGGGTCAGTTTAGTGTTACCAATAAAAGCCAAAATGTTACTTTTAACCATCTGTATAATGGATTGCTTTGCCATTTTAAGGCCATAGTCAAATGTGCATTGGAGAACTGCGGGCTCCTTTTGTTCAGTACAGAAGCCAGAGTCCTAAGGTTTCCCTATCTCCAAATTTATTTCATGTTGCTAGAGTACTGAAGAGAAGAGAGCAGAAGTTATTGTGGCAGAAATCATCTCTCTTATATTAGGGGCATACAAACATGAAATATTGCACAAGCAAAGGAAGCAGTGCATTGGCACTCAGGGCCTACAGTTTACCTGCAAAGAAAGAAAAATGCTAAGGGAAAAGCTTGGGCACATCACACAGCTAAGGCTGCTTTGAGGCCTTCCAAAACGTAAATTCAGCTCTACTCCTGGGCTTCGAGCTTTGAGACCCCTTTTTTTTTCTACTCTAGACTCTTCAAAAGGAATCCTGTTTCAGTTGAACTAAGTCTTCTGTTATGCAGTGTGCAGAAAACATGTAAGAAATGCAATGTACAGCATTGTACAACTGCAAGGCTTTATGAACAGCGTGCTCGGACAAGGGATGGGAGTTGCAGAAGAGCTGGTGGTGGTGGGACGGGCGGAGTGGGAAGAACACCGACACAGCAC
Organism: Apteryx rowi; assembly: GCF_003343035.1. Taxonomy (NCBI): domain Eukaryota; kingdom Metazoa; phylum Chordata; class Aves; order Apterygiformes; family Apterygidae; genus Apteryx; species Apteryx rowi. The sequence continues at coordinate 8,618 of NW_020451040.1, read as the reverse complement.
AGCACTCCTGCAGCCCCGCAGTTTATTTTCAAGTATTTAACATCACTACACTGGTATAAACCTTCTATTAAATTTTTACTCATAGCATCCAGGTATCTTTTGGCATTATTAAGCAAACTCAGAGATATAAAACGTCTTTGAAAGCATCCATCCAGCACGGGACAAATCCATTATTTTCATTTTCATATGTACTTTGTGGCATTCCAGCACTAGAATTTTGTATTTGCTTTTCATAGGGATGCATTTACACACATAACTGAAGCCAGGTGCAAAAATCTAGATTTAAGGAGACAGAACTGATATCTTGTACATAACCAACCACTAAAAGAATTAAAAGAAAAAAAAAATCAKAAAAATAACTGTGTCACAGATTATCCTAACAAGTCTAACTTAGTAAACAGTGGCCAGAATCAAACCTAACGCACATCAGCTGCAGTCTTATGCTGAACTAGAATTTGAAAAGACAAAAAGGGAGGGATGAGAGTGCCTCTGCGTCGAGGGCTAAACAGAATTCACAGCAGTTCTGCAGAATCACAGCAGAGTTTCACCTGCAGTTCTCACCTCCTGAGGTCTTGCTTGATGCAAAGTATATTAGCAAAATAGCTACTCTTACTTTGAAAACCTGAGGACAAACTCTCCTTTAAGCTACATACATGCGGAATGTAATGACTCCAAAAGTTTCCTTTATTGTGAAACCTAAGCTAGAATCTCTCTCAAAATAAACATCTGCTTCTTAAGAATGTAAATGTGCAGATGTACAGTAAAAACAACACACAAAAGATCTCCAGCATATGGTGTACCACAAGCCATTGAGATCTGTTAGCACTGTGGAAAAGACATGGCTGATTGTCACCACAGGTTGTAACAAACATTAAAATATCAACAGATGTACGAGTAGTAGTGTGGCCCCTCCCCAGCTGAAAAAAATATCTAATATTTGGTGAAAATTTTGCAATTTGTGGACATGCCAAAGGGCTGCAGGCAGTCTTGGGAAGCAGGATGAGAAGACTTCTCTTTCTGGATTTATATTTACCTTTTTTGCTCTGGAAAAAACAGAAGACTGCAAATAGGACCATGTCCTGTTTTTTTTTTTTTTTTTTAAGTTCTGCTTTTCTATTCTACTACTTACATGCTCACTTTTGCCACTCTGGAAAGATGAAGGTCACTAAGAAGTTCTTTGAAAGTAACAGCTTGCTACTCACTGGCAGTTAAAAAAGTTGGATGTTAGGAAGTAAGATCAAGACTAAAGTCATTTTGCCAACTGTTTAAATGTATGCTGAAAATATCATGGGACTACTACAAGCACTTCCACATGCCCTTTTATAAAAATGGACATAGCAGAACTAGAAAAGATACAAAGAGACATAACAAGGACAGTCACAAACAGGAAACAGCTTCTGCAGATGGAAAGATTGAGCGTAGTGAGACTCTTCAGCTTGGAAATAAATGATAGGGGGAGGGTGGAAGGATCTCACAGAAATCTGTAAAATCAAGAATGGTGTGAAGAAGGCGAAGGAAATGGTTGTTCACTGGTACTTACTGCTTCCTATCACAGGAGAGGAAGTGGCACCTAATGAAATTATCAGGGAGCAATTTTATAACAAAAGGAAGTACTTTTTCATACAACGCAAAATTAAATTGTGCAACTCATTGCCACAGGATGTTGTGGATGCCAGAAATACAAATGAGACCAAAAACAATTAAATAAATTCAAGTTAGAAAAGTCCACCAAGAGCAATCAAAGCAGATAACAAGAATGACATACCAGTTCTAAAACTCCCAATTGCTGAAAGTGAAAAAGATACGGCAGGGGGAGGATCCCTGTACCCTAGCTCTGGTTTTTGTTTTGATTCCCCCAATAAGTTTCTGCCAGTAACAGCTGCCAGAGGCAACCCATAAAGAACTATATGAACCTACAGTCTGCTGGATACGGCCATTCTTACATGTTTGTCCACTACCCCGTGATGTAAAAAATGGAATAGTACCCTCTGTAACTCTTGTAAAAGTGAGCTCTAATTTCTATTCAGTATACTGTTTGCATTAGAAACAGTGGACCAAATAACAGTATTGAAAGGCTTCAGTAAAAATAATAAAAAGATATACTGGGTTAGATTAAAAGCCATGTCTGATATGAGAATCCGCTAACGGATATACCTAAGCTTCCTCTAAGGGATGTATTTGCAGAAGGAAAACCCATAATAAATTTGTTCTCTGAAGTACCGAGGTAGGCAATTTCCTACCCTGAGATACACAATCACCTGATATGACAGCAGCAATGAAGGAGTCATGGAACTCAACATATTATCCCTATACATTTTCCAGCTTCAATTTTATATAAACATACATTTAAAAGGAAGATGTTATTACTTTTACACTAAACTGTATAGAGCATCTAAATGATGAAAATTTGTTCACATGTGAATATGTTTATCTGGCTTACATATCTTGATGAATAAGGAAAAGAGAACAATTTAGAAATATCATGAAGAACAGTCACTAAGAGCAGGCCTTATTCTGTGATTACCGTACAGCACTCTGCTCTTCCTTTTTTTTTTCTGATGCAAAATTGGTGAGGTATGTGTAGACATTAGTCAGGGGCTGGGGGAGGTTAACCACAATATTTTCCTTTATGTTACTGTATTTAATGTCATCAACTCCGCTTAAACTACAGGTTTTAGGTATGTCAATCATTACAGTTCAAAAGAGCTCCTATGTCACTAAATGTTTACAGTCATGCTTCTCTTATATCATTTACATTCCAGAAAAATTAAGAAATGGAAAGGAGAGATGCCAGCCACATATTGGGTGCAAGATGCTAGTTAGAAATTCACTATTTCTGCCTGATAACGAATTCTTAGTGAATCCTGCCACCTTCGGAAAACAGAATTAGCCCAGATAACACTGCAGCAGCACAACATACAACCCTGACGTAGCATCCGTAAAGTGATAAACCAAAAGAAAAATAGCTAGGTCAAAATAACCTGGTCTGGTGGTCTGTAAACTGACCCTTTTGTGACAGTTTTGTCAGAAGGAGAAAGTAGAAAGAGTTTTCTCTCTCTCCTAAACTTTGACCACCACCGTGCCCCTGAGCAAGTCATAAAATAACAATGTATGTCCCACTAAAGATCCTTAGTGCCTTACCAAATAAGCTATTAAGTCTGTTCATCACTGCAGAATTAAAACTGCAAGGCTCACTTCTTTCAAAATGATTACTTTTAAAACAATAAATTACCATAAAGAGAAAAGTTACTCCAGTGAATTTTTAGTTTCAGCATTTTTTTTTACAATTTTATCTCTTTGCCTCTTGTGATATTTGGTCTCTTTTAAAGCCTCAACTACCGGAATCATGTGAAAATCTCAGCTTGCTCTTAAAAAATAAAAATCTCACCAAAACCCAGAGAATCCTCACAAGTGCTGAACCCCCATGTCTGCCAAAAAAAAAGCTGAAAAAATACAATTAGAATCAAATCTAAACCCCAAAAGACAAATAATGACCTAAAATTGATTCTTGTTTTTCAAGAGACATTATTTTTAAACTACTATTGAGGGGCAAGGTGTACTTGACTCAAGAAAAAGCCTACAGTTCTGGTTTTCATTTTGTTTTTGATTGGTTTCTTCATGGAAATTGAAACATTTATTCTTATTCATTGGTACTAACAAGTAGCCTTTATAAATGCATGGTATCTGTAAGCATACTTTAGTAACCAAAGAAAGGATGCAAAATAAATATGTTAATACTGAAAAGAGCAAGCTTTGAAAAGTCGCTCCCCTCCCCTTCTGAAGAGCATTTCTGCCTACAGGGCAGTCAGACTGTACGTTTGCCCTGCCTACAGAGGTGGCGGTCTAGCTAAGGAAAACATAACAGATCTGCTTTGCAAACACTAGGCATCTTCCTTCAGTAAAGATTCTGCTGTATAACTGAATACACAAAAAGAGAGGTTAAAAAAATACAACCAGCAATTACTATTACCAGTGTATTTTAAGTGTGGTCTGCAGGGAGCACAACTTTGAAATCAGAGGTAATTTTATATATATATATATATATATATATATATATACACTGTCAAATAAGTATTATTCTGACACTAAAAGATTTTGGAAGCAGTAAATCTAACATGCTGGTCAAACATGTATATGGCATCTCTACCTATCTCCTTTTCCTTTTCCTGGCAGAGAGATGTTAGAGGTAATCCATCACTTGGTATCATCCGAGGGAAACCACTATTCCTTCCAAGTTGAAGCTCATCAATCTATGTTGTGCTGTTACTTGTGAAACTTGTCACAGATTAAGAATAACTCTCAAGTTAGAGACACCTGAGCATCCTCAAAAGGCAGGCTTCCTCTGAGAAGTGCCAAGCACTCCGGACTGCTACTTTCTGAATCAGGTCCTTAAAATTAGAAATAATAAAGTGGATGTGGACAGAAGTCACTGACAGGAAGAAAGAATGGGTAATTGCATGTCTCTTGACTCCCTAAAAAGCATTTTTAAGAAACTGCAATCTCCTCAAGAAGTAATCTAAAAGAGGAACTTTCCATAAAAAGCTACTCTTGGTATATTTAAAGTACAGCAATCAGGAGTATAGTCGCAAAAGTGAGATTCCACATATGATATGAAAACAAGAGACCTGTAGAAAAAAGGTTTTCTATTAATAATTATGCATTCCTTTTGATAGTTGCATAAGGGACTTATTTCCTATAGGTATCCTGAATATAATTTTACAAAGCCCAACACACGCATTTTAGCAGAAAACACAATCCCACAGGAAAACCCCCCAAACTTCCTATTCTCTCCCAGTGGAAGCTTAGCCCTAAAATCTCTATTTTTCTTACATTTTCTTTCTACTCTTCTGATCTCTTTGTCAAAAAGTGTTGGTTATGTTTGAGCACAATTAACCAAGGGAAATTTAAATAGTCAGGAGACTACAAAGTTCCTTAGCCAATCTGCTGACAGACACCAAGGATAAAAAAGGGAAAGTAATTATTCTGGTTTAGTTAAGTGCTGAAGAAAATGAAGTAGTTTGTGTTCAACACCAAGTCTTATCTTGAAAGTCTGCTGTGGCAGAACATGACAGAACGTGCTTGCAAAAGAAGAAATTGTTCTACAAAATTTCAAATAATTTTACAAAAACCCAATGAGAGCACTATCCCTTATTACTAGTTTGCCTTTGGAAGGAGTAAGTGCAATTACACTATTTAATTTCAGTTCCACAAACGAAGACAAAAAGTTGCTTATAGTCAGGTTCTGTGTGCATTAGCTTTCTGACAAAAGTTTGTTCTCTGTTCTAGTCATGCTGATTGATTTAGGAGTTGCAAAGCTGCTGTTTTGTTCATTAAAAATGCACAGAAAAAAATTCCAAGATGTTCATCAACATTCTTTGACAGGTAGTGATCGAATACTGCCAATGAAATGCCTCATATTTCTGACCCCCAAAACCTCACTCAGTATCTCAAAAGTCACTTTACCTTGAACTTTAGGGCATGACTAGGGGTACCACTCTCACATTATCTAGACAGACTTTTTTTTTTTCCTTGACTGCATTAAATAAAGAGGTCCCAGGAGAGGAATTAGTGACATGGGAAGTAGAAAACAGAAGTCCTGTTCATAATGGATTTTAAACCTATGTAAAAAACCTTCAAGCTCTGTGGATCACAAGTCTAAAATATCACTTGCCAGTTCACCACTTAAATGACGAGCACACAGAAATACACATATATAGTATTTACTCCCCAGCTCAAGCTTTGTCAGCTACCAGCTAATCTTCAACTGAGCAAAACCGTTATTAACAGATAAAACAATTGTATTTGATATTCACAGCTAAAATGACATTACCAACCAATAGAGCTACGAAAAAGTACAATAGAAAAGAAAGCGTTACTTACAGTTACTAGATGCTCCCATACAGTTCAACGTGCACTGATCTGCTACCAGCATCCTCTAAGTTTGCTATATGTATGTCCTAACAGCTTCATACTCTCCTTCAGTGTAGCATTTCCAAATCAGTGTCCAAATCAAATAGGGAAAATACACTGCTATGTTTAAACAGACGCTTACTTAATTAGTCTAACAAGAAACGGTGCTTTGGGTGGGAGAAAAGAAAAGCCACCCCTATTCAATTGCTGGTAGATATAATAGAAGAAACACCACATGTTGATCATATAAATGCCTGTCTTTTCTAATAAGCCAGTAAAAAAATGAGAGAGATTGCTATAAAGGAATTAGAGCAGTGTGTGCATACAGTGCATTCGCTACTGAAGTGATTCCAGCTCGCAAGACATTGATGTATTTTCCGACTGATTCTGCTCAGGAAACAAGCTTTTGAAACAGTACTTTCAGCCCACAAGCCTTTAGTTATCCCTCACATAAAGATTTAATCAGCTCAACTTTGGACCAGAACAGCCTCTCACCCTGCAAATCAACCCCTGTAAATATATCTGTTTTCTTCTTAGCTGCCTATATTAGCATGAAAAGAAAAGGTTTAGAAAAACGTATGGCAAAGATCCACTCTTTGAAGACAAAATTCTTCTTAAGGCTGCTAACCTTCAACTCCCTAAAGGTGCACTGCAGCAATGGTAGAAATTGATTTAGTGAAAGGCTTCTATTAGTGAGAGCGCTGTTCTCATCAGAAAGTCCCTCCCCTTGCTATAATCAATAATTTAAGCAAAGCCAAGAACCATGTCAGCCAAAATGACTGGGGTAACTGACTTTTTCTTTCTTGCAGAGTAGAAGCAAAATTAAATTAAAGACTGAATGGGAATATATTCTAATTTAAAAACTAATTTGGACAATCTTGAATTGCTCATTCTGGTTGGGAAGGGTTTTTTTGTTCCCTTACTGAAAACTTCTCAGGTTCAGGAAAGAGCCAAAAATCTGCCTCTAAAAAGTGAAAGAAACCATAACCTTAGATTCAAAGTAGATTTTTTTTTAATCCTGCAATGGTCAGTTATGCACAAACAAGAAACCCACTTTACAGAGCTACAACTCTTATCCGCTCTTCCATTATGACAGTGCTAGCATATGTATCTGTCAGTGTGCTGCAACTAAGTTAAGAAGTGTTTCATTTTTAAATTTATCCCTGCAGTATCTCAATCCAAAAGCAATTAAAAAAGAAAATAGGAAAAATGAGTTTAGTTAATACTACATTATGTCACTGTTAAGGAAAAAAAATAGTTTCATTAAGACATACTTTCATGACTGAATAGTTCAAGGCTTTCACTTGAAAATCATTTTAGGTAATAAATCAGTCCAGAATATCAAATGATATACATATAAAATGAACCACAAAACAAATGGTGGGTAGAAAAAAATCCCCATAACACAATACTCCATAAAAATAGATTCAAGTTTCAAGTGCCCTGAGATGCTATGCGCATAGAGCAAAAATATATGCTTCAGGTGTGGGGTTGTTCTTCCCCCTCCCCAGGATTTCTCACGGTTGAAGTAGCATGAATAGATCTAACACACAAACAGAAGGATATGTACTGCTGCCTTTAGAAGTCCAGATCTCAGACACTACAGGAAACCCAACTAATGTCATTATCTTGAGCTCTGCGGTATCCTCGTATTGGACATTTACGGCCTAATGCTGAGCACCCAGAGGCTCCATACATCTCAAAATCAAGCAATTAACTCTTAATGGCAAATACATGTGCTTCATGGGATTGCTTAAAAAAAGACTTCATGTCCCTTAAGGCAGGGACCAAAGATCCACTCCAAAGGGAGGACTGAGTTCAGAGCAAGTTCCTCGGCTGCGCGCCACATCCCCTCGTACAAAACTGTCTCCCACAACAGAGCTCCACGGCGATGGCTCGGTCCATCTGCCCGTCTTCTCTAGATGGAGCAGCAATGAACCCAGGACTTCCTGCACAACTATCTACTCCACCTCTTGGCGGTCCATACTGTAGGTTTCTGTGCCTCTAACACCACAGCTAGCCATAGTACAGTTGTGATCCTGGGGACTCACGAGCCCGATTCAGCTAACCTCCTGTGCTTAACTAAAGTACAACTAAACTTCAGTCAGCTAAAGCTGATCTGCATGAGAGTTAATCAGATAAGGAACTGGCGTGCTAAGACATCAGGGTCTAAAGGAGCCACTAACTTGGAGTGACCAAAAGAAATACCTACAGGTATGAATTTATGAGGACAAGGATGCAGGGAGAATTAGATCTGTTCCCTCACAGCACAGCCACCTCCTTCTGAACCCAATCCAGGGTCTGAATCCAGTCCTGAGACAGGATTTGATCTTCTTCTTAAAGATACTTCATCATTAAATAATTTTTATCCAAAGCTCCTCTGCTTTTGCCTGCTCTAAGTTTTCAGAACTTCCGTATAAAACATCCCAATCTCAAGCACATGGAAAACAACAGGAAAGAATATCAACAATCTTCCTGAACAATCTTCAACAGAATAACTGACCGCAGAGTGCCATCTTCCATGAACACTGGGTTTTCACAGACATTGGCAGACAATAGGGGAACAGAACAAACATAATCAACCTTGCAGTGAGTTTCAAACTCTGTGAAATGGCTCTAGACTTGTCCACTCACTCAAATGCCCTAGAGATCACTGTGATCAGTGAAGAAAAAAAACTAAAAAAAACTAAAAAAAAAAAAAAAAAAAC
>NW_020451039.1:389452-389926 GCF_003343035.1 Apteryx rowi | reverse complement strand
AAAAGAGTATCTCAACCGCTACCTGCAGTGCTACGCTCATTAATAGTTTAAACGTAACTCTGCCCTGGAACCCGCAAGAATTAGATCTGCTCGGGGCAATGCGTATCGGAAACTCGTCCAAAAACTGGACACAAACRTGTCTAGTCTTTGGGGGGGGCCCGGGCTTTGGAGGAAGTAGAGAGGGGATTACACCACGCAATTGGACTAATATCAGCCCTATGGACGAGCATTATCGAAACTTAAGCGCCTTTTGCGGCATCGATGGACCCACCAAAAAACCCCTAGGAGCTTATGGGTCCGAGAACAGACCCTTCCAGGGCCCATACAATATAGGGCCCCCCAGGGSATTACCGCCTGGAGTATTTCTTATATGTGGGGACCGTGCTTGGCAGGGCATTCCTGGGAATGCRTATGGGGGACCGTGCTATCTGGGAAAATTGACACTATTGGCCCCGGATACCAATTGGTGGAAGA